>NW_026530701.1:0-47514 GCF_014839835.1 Dryobates pubescens
CACATCATTCTGGAGCAGTGCCAACCAGCGAAGCAGGTCAAAAACCCGCTCACACTGCACACACCCATAGTCAGTGTTGCCCCCTGTTGCCAGTGAAAGGCTGTGGCATTCTTCACAACCTATGGCCTGGATGCCAATATCCATTTTGGTGGGTGCAGAGAGCACAGTCTTCCTCCTGCAAGTAGCCACCATCATGCCTTCAGTAAAAGTGAAGCACCTTGTGTCCTGCCCACACGCCCTGCTTCTGGAAGAGGACATTGTCCTGACTCAGGTGAAGGACCTTGCACTTGGCCTTTTTGAACCTCATGAGATTCATCTGATTGTCTGGGTCCCTCTGGATGACATCCCATTGCCTAAGCACATCAACCACACCGCTCAGCTTGGTATCGTTTGTAACCTTGCTGGGGGTGCACTCGATCCCACTCTCTAGATCATTGATGATGCTATTGAACAGCACTTGTCTCAGTACAGACCCTTGATGGACACCACTTATCCCCTGTGTCCCTCAAGCCGTTGAGACAGCAAAGTTTTTTTGAAGGAGACAGAAGCCTGGGCCACATTCCTACTTTTCTCATTCTTCACTGGGACATTGTCTATGCCAATGGCAGCAGCACTATGTTTGTATCCCTCAGAAATGAAGACAGGTCAAATCTGAAGAAAGGCAAACGGGACAAGGCCATACTAAGGTTCTGCATGAAACACACTAAGGTCCTACTTGCTTAGGAAATGAATCTTGTGTAAAAAGGCACAATTTCAATTGCTCCTTTGGAACTGAGCATGTTAACATAAACTTAGGGTTTAACTTTGCCTGGATTTTGTGTTACCTGGAGGTGTTTTCATTTCATTTCCCTGTCAGCAGCAGCATTTTTTAGAAACATACAGAAAAAATAACCTAAAAACTCAGCTAGAATTAAACAGCTCCTTGCTCTTGGGACTTATGGGAAGATTTCTAGCCTTCAACAGCACAGCCAGTTCTCCAAGGCAGATTCTCAGCTAAAATAAACCTACCATTTCTGCAGTTCCTGACAGTGAGTTAAACACGCAATATTTTATGCTAAAAAGCTATTCCTACCTCTATTCATCAATTAAATAGCTTTGCTAATATTTTTACTTTGACATCTGGCATTTTCATCTATTCCTTTGGAGTCTAATTAATGCTGCTTTAGAAGCAGTTTACAGAGCATTCCATTATGGTGTGAAATGGCAAATGAGGAACCTTTTGAAAGGGAAGACACTGTCCATTTCTCCTAGATAAATTCAGTTCTCGCAAACTGAGAAACGTCCTCCCTGACTCCTGAAACACCCAGAAAGCTAGTCAGCAGAGTGGCCACTCTGTTGTCCTTTTAATGATAAAGAGTAGTGAATATTTGAATAGCTTAGCTGTTATTTTTATTAAAGTGAGCTTTAGAGCTTTGTAGGATGGACTTGTGCAAACAGATCCAAAGCTTTGCTTGGCAGTGAGCAAGCAGAAGAGGTAGAAATTATTAGGTCAGAATCGCTTATCTCTAGGAAAAGGAAGAAAACTAAAAGACCCAGTGATGAATCTCTAAGGCACTTTGTCATATTGAGTAACAAATAGGTGGGAAGGAAAGCCATTACCACAGTCTGCTGAGTAAGCAATTGGACAATGCCATCAGAGCCTATAGCAAAGCAGCAATGTAAGTAAACATGCTGCAGCATGCATTATACTAGAGTAATCCTCCTGTATGGTCAGGATGTAAAGCTCAGTTAGCACTAAAAACAAGTAGGAGAGGAAGAGTTACAATGCAGAAGACTTCTGGGAGAGGGAAAAATAACAAGAAGAAGAGAAAACTAGAAAAAATTCTGAAAATAAAACCAGAAACAAACTCCAACCTCCTGAGATGAGCTAAGGTGTTTAAATTAGTTCCCCTCAGAAGGAAACCTATCTATACCCAGGTAGCATTCCCCATGTAAGAGTTTCTCTTCAGCAAGTGATGGTTGGTATATAGGTCATAACTGAACATGACAGTTAAATATATCAGGGGGAAAAAAGAGAGAGAGATGATAGAGGAGAGCCAAGCAATGTCTGTTTTCCATACTGAGGTAATTTTCATATTGATACTTGGGCTACTGGAATTTAGCAGGTGTTCACAATAGACTGTCTATAATAGTTGAAGACTCTGCCCCCAAACCAAAATCAGGTGTCCTCCAATGACAGCAGTTCAGATACAGTTAATTTTGAAGAAAATCAAGTCAATCTCTTGTTTGCCTACATATCTTTTTATGTGCATTTGACACCCTTTTCCTTGACAGGTTAGTGTTTAAACCATGGAGTGCTGATTCAGTGCTGTAGCACAGTAAACCAGAAAGAGTGCTCAAGTCCAGTGCCTCCGTCAAAGGAAGCAAATGAAAGCCAAATGATCTGACTCCATCAGCCATCAGGACACGACTGATGTGTCCTTGCTCCAGTTTTGTTGCTGAGCAGTAGAAAGCTGACAAGGCAGCAAGAGACAGCAAAGTATCTTTCTATCACCCTGCTTTACAGTCTGTCTTGTAAGACGTTCACAGTTTTCTGTTATCAAAAGTGACTGGGCAAATCTTTAAGTTCTGATAAATCAGATTCATAAGGAAGCAATCTTTTTAAATGAATGAAGGTCAGTGCAGATGAAAGGCACAAACAGAGATGAAGGCTTGCGATGGGATGAGCGAACTAAGCACTCAGAAATGGAAGGATCGCTTGGTTTGGGACCAGAGCTTGTTGTTCAAATACAACAAGTCCATCTCAGAAATGTTCATGGAACTATGCTGAATTATAGTCCACACCAAAACCTATGGGAAGAGACAAACCAAGCTTTTTGGGCGCAAGACATGGAGACCGCAAACAAAACCAGCTTGGTGTCTGTTGGCGTCTCAGTCAGGTAATGAAGTAACCGGACAGGGATAAAAGCTATCATGGCAGCATTCCATTTGCCATCAAAGAATCAATGAAACAGCAGCATGAATCCATATCTCTCAGCAGTACTAAGAGACACAATTAGAGAGGAAAAAGAAAAGCCAAAAGGGTGCAGGAAATCAGCATTCAAAGGCTGGGTGATAGCTATGTTATTCTAAAGGTTCTCTCTGCCTGCTGAATTTTCCATGGCTTCTTATGCCCCTGTACCAGAAAAGTAAAACATTCATCATCATCATGAGCACTGAAAATCAAAGGGCTGAAATGACTGGGATAATAAGAGATATTGTTGGTTTTCCCTTGCTTCTCAGTTTTGTGCTAATGGTGGAAGGTGCCCCGTATCCCTTTCTCAGGTATAGTCTCAGGAGACAAGGTGGACAAGGATGGAGTCCCCTGTCCACTCCCTGTGTGGAACACAGATTATTTGTGCAATAACCATGTTCAAGGAAAGATGTATGCAAACCTGTGGACAACATGCCTGGCCAGAAGCTTCAGATATGTTCACAGGCACATTCATACACAAACTAGACGGCACCTACAGAAAGGCTTTGCTCTTTCAAAGAAGGATAGAAAATCTTCACTGTCAGCTTTCTACTTCTTCATTTGCCACACATAAAAATTCACCTTGCTATCTTACTGTGTCAGAAGAAATAAAGTTGTTGCCTTTGGAATACACCTTTGAGGTCTTTGATTCCAACCACTAAGCTAACACTAGCGAATCTGATGCTAAACCATGTCCCTTAGCACAGCATCTACACACCTTTTAAACACCTGCAGTGCTGGGGATTCAGCCATTGCTTCCTCGGGCAGGCTGTTCCAGTGCTTGCTATCTCTTTCAGTTAAGAGCTTCCCTGTAATATCCTGTCTAAACCTCCCCTGCTGCAACACAAGGCCACCTTGCTGCAACCTCATTTCAGTTAGTTTTGGAGAGCAATGAGATCTCCCCCAAGCCTCCTTTCCACTTTCCACCTCCATAGACTTGTGTATGTCTAAATGGTGCAACAGATCACTAACCATCTCCTCTTGGGTTGTGGGGGCTTTCATTCTGCTCCCCATCGCTCTCTTCCAGCTCATGGGTCTGCTAGCCACTAAACTACTGCTCTTAGTACTGAAGACTGAAGTAAAGAAGGCATTGAGTACCTCAAAGGCTCATCCTTTAGCACTATGTTCCCCCCTGCATCCAAGCAAGGATGGAGATCCTCCTTCATCCTTCATTGGTTTCTCGTCTTCAACAGCTGAAGGCAGGTTGATTTCTAGCTGCTCTTTGGTCCTTCTAATTTTCACCATGCATAACCCCATGACAATCTTGTAGTCTTCCTGAGTGGCCTGGCCCTTCTTCCAGCGGCCATAGCCACTCCTTTGTTTCTCTGACTTGCAAAAACCCCTCTCTCTTCAGCCCTGCTGGCCTTCTTCCTTGGGACTCAGCTTCAGGCACACGTGGGCAGTCTGTTGCTGTGCCTTCAGAATTTCCTCCTTGAACAATGCCCACCCTTCCTTGACTCCCTGTCCCTTCAAAACCGCCTCGGAATGGACTCTGTCAGACAAACAGTTTCCAAAAGATGTCAAGGTCTGCCTGCTGGAAGTCCAGGGTTGCAGTTCTGCTGACCCCCGCCTCAGAGTACTCGCAGGACCCATTGCAGGGAACAATGAGCTGCTTTGTTTTCACTACTCCAATCTAAGTCATTGCCCATGCTGGGAACAGCAACTGAGTCAATCTTACAGTACCAAAATTAACATCTTGTTCACTTTTAAGGATTGACATGTGAGAACGATAAGAATTGCAGTTTGGATGAAATTAGAAGAGCTCTGTTCAAAGGCTGCATTTGGCCCTACGAGGAAAGAGACTCTTCCCCACTTTCTGTCAGAGGCCCTATTATAGCCTTATGCTCTCCCTAGGGAGAAACTAAACCTTGACTCAGTAGGGAGCACCTTTTAGAGCTGCTTCTTGTGCTGTGGCTCTCGCTATTCCTACGAGGTATGGTAAAACATTAGATTCACGACAAATTTCTGGAGACTGCAAGAGCACTCTGAGAACCTCACCGGAGAGAGTTTCTGAGATGACAGTATTCTTTCCTTGCCATATAATCCTCATTTTGGTTAGAAACTCCAGCTAAGCCAAAAATTGAGCAAAGTGGCAAAGAGGGTGTGACCATTCAAATCAAACTGGGATAGAGCCTTTGCCAGGACAGGACACCTGGATTGTCTCCAAACCAGCAAATACATCTCCAGGTTTTCAAGAGGCACTGTTCTGGCCAAAGTCTTGCAGGACAAGTACAGAGTTAGAAGAGATCTAGCATCCTGTCCAAGAGGGGCGAAAGCAGAATCATCAGGCACAAGTGTTCAGGAAGATTGCTCCACAGGTAAGACATTGTGAGGTTTTCTTCCTTCTCTGCTATGCTAAGAGGTCTGTAGGAACACACAACCTCATGCTTTTGCTATCTGGGTAACTATCTGAACCATGTTTAATCCCTGATAATGTTTCTATTTTTCAACTGCCCCACATTCCCAATGGTTGCCACCTTACCAAGTGCTTTGCCCTCAGTTTCCAGAGCCCCAGTGTCCCATTCTAACTTGAAGCATGCTGTCTGAAATGGGGGTTTCATGCACTCATGTAAAGGGCACGTTACTGCAATGCTTATCAAACGTGCTTATTAAGTGCTGCTAGAAGCTGAAACAAGCAGATGAAGAGGTTCTGGGGCACTGTGGAATAAAACGGTGCCCACCAAAGACTTTTTAAACCTCAAAGCAGAGCAAGTAGGACTCATGTTGGCACAGACAGGGTGAAGCCTCTCTGCCAGCTCCACATGTAAGCTGGTAAGCTCATGTGCTGCGAGGACTTTTAGCCCTAGTGCCTACCTGCAAGAAGGACACTTTGTCCGAGCTTGCCACCATGGGCTGCATTGCCTCCAACGGAGCTTCCCCCAAAGCATGCAGCCATCCAGGTGTCTGGCTGCAGAGAGTCTCACAGCCTCTCGCTGGAAGTAGATGGAAGTTGAGGAAGTGCCTGTGTGAGGTGAGAGAACTTGGGCTACATGCTGCGACTGGTGGTAGAGCTAAGACAGAGCACCCCATGCAGTGCTACAGGCTGGGGTGGGAGTGGCTGGAGAGTGGCCAGGCAGAGAGGGACCTGGGGGTACTGGTCGACGGTAGGCTGAACACAAGCCTGCAGTGTGCCCAGGTGGCCAAGAGGGCCAATGGCATCCTGGCCAGGATCAGGAACAGAGTGGCCAGCAGGAGCAGGGAGGTGATTGTGCCCCTGTACACTGCAGTGGTTAGGCTCCACCTTGAGTCCTGTGTCCAGTTCTGGGCCCCTCTGTTTAGGAAGGATGTTGACTTGCTGGAACGTGTCCAGAGAAGGGCAACAAGTTGGTGAGGGGCTTGGAACGCAAACCCTATGAGGAGAGGCTGAGGGAGCTGGGGTTGCTTACCATGGAGAAGAGGAGGCTCAGGGGAGACCTTCTTGCTCTCTACAACTACCTGAAGGGAGGTTGTGGACAGGTGGAGGTTGGTCTCTTCTCCCAGGCAACCAGCACCAGAAGAGGAGGACACAGTCTCAGGCTGCACCAGGGGAGGTTGAGGCTGGAGGTTAGGAAGAAATTCTACAGACAGAGTGATTGCCCATTGGAATGGGCTGCCTGGGAAGGTGGTGGAATCACCATCACTGGAGGTGTTTAGGAGGAGACTTGATAGGGTGCTTGGTCGCATGGTTTAGTTGATTAGATGGTGCTGGATAATGGGTTGGACGCGATGATCTCGAAGGTCTCTTCCAACCTGGTTTATTCTATTCTAGTCTAGTCTGTAAATAGGCTGAGGGACACAATAGAGTGGGAGCAAGAGACAGACTGCTGGATGCATGCTTTGAATTTTCCAGGGCAGGAGCATGCACAGCCAATAGGAAAAGCCCAGGATCAAAGGGATTCTGCATCCTTCCCCCATCAGGAGGTTCACAGGGCTCCAGTGGTAAGCAATCAGTGGCCACCTGTCCCAGTAGTGGAAGCAAGTGAACCCTCTCCCTGCCCACCAGGCCTTCCTAGGTGCAAGTACACAATAGGTGTGGGGCTCTGGAGGTGAGGAGCAGGCAGTGGGCAATGTGGGTGTCAACTGATCCATACCAGAGGAGTCAGGACTACCAGAAAAGAATGACTTCACATATCCTAACCAGTGCATACATAATGTACTGGCTGGGGCAAAGTATTATGGGCCTTGAAGTTCAGATTGTAACATGAGAGGCTCTCTGAAATGCAGCATGGACAGAATGAGTGTGTGCCTTGAGTTGGAACCACACTGATCAAAGATCTTGCCAGGTCATTGGGATTGCCCAAGGGAAATGCCATAGGGGCTCCAAGGCCTTGCATTTTCTTATGACTCCCCAGGAATGGCCAAGGAGACACACTTCACACTTCCTGCCTGCACAGCTGCAGATTGCAAAGCTGCAGAGGGATAGAATTTCTTGCAATTATTCCATGGTACAGCCATGGAGACCTGTTAGGGAGCCTTAGTTACAGAATCACTGAAAACACAGCCCTCCACATCAGCTCTTCTGCCAACGTGCTCAGCCCAGCTCTGTGGGAACTGAGCAGTCAGCGACCTATGCCCACATTTCCCAACAAAATGAAGCACAGGCACAGATGGAGCAGTTGCTCAAACACTCTGATTATTTATCTCAAAGACAACAATTATTTCCAACTGTGGACAGAGGAGAGATGCTGGAAGGCATGGACACCATAGAAGAGCTGACATTCACTGTCCAGATGGTGACAAGGCTGTGGTGTCCATGACATCAGTCTGGGAGCCCTTTCAGGAGCTCCTCCTGAAGCTGCTCACACTGTCTCAATGCCCTGGCATGGGCATCCGGATTCTGTACCAGATGCTGCAGTATGTTGTATGGCTCACACTCTTCAAAGCATTTGGGCAAGATGATCTCCTCGGGCATGGTACTATTGCTAAAGAAGAAGTGGTTGAGCTGTTTCTGTTCCACAGACTGGTGCAGGAAGTTTAGAATATCCACCACCTGCCGGAAGCAGCCCCTTCTGCACCAGCTGGACAAAGGTCTGGTGTTCAGGAAGTGCATGACAATTGTCTTCAAGGTGTAGGGAGAGAATTCTGTGTCCTTCAGCATGCGGGTGCAGAGATGCAGGCATCTGAGATGGAAACTGCCCTGTGGCACCTGGCTGGTCATATGGCTGAAGAACTTGCTCTCTGCCACGGCGCAGCTCTGTTGCCATATTGTGCTGCGGATGTAGGTGTCATTTGCACTGTGGCTGGTGAGGAAGATGTCTGTACATCCTACCTGCACCCCAAGAAGCACTTCAACATAGAGGGGTCTTCCTGAGCCACTTGTAAGCATGAGGTAGCAGGTGCGTTGGCTGTATGGCAGCACCTCCATCTTGTAGTGACGTGCCCAAGGCAATGCCACCCAGGCTTGTTTCACCAACCTCCGGAACCAGAGGGCAAGTTTCTCCACATCTAGGTATGAGTGGGTGCAGAGGAAGTCCAGCATATATGGTGGCCGATTTTTCATGCGCACGTGATGCTTGGGGCTGTGGATGAAGCACAGCATGTTCCGGACCCTGCAGGCACATTCCAGCACCACACGGATGCGGTAGTCCCTGGCTGGAATCCGCCCCAACGTGGCAAGCTCCCGGTGGAAGCTGTGCCCAGCAGGGGGCTCCAGGGGCACAAGCAGTTGGTAGACAGCGTCGTCTGCCTCACAGGGACTCCAGCCTTCGAAGGCGCTGCCCACACCTATGGCAGGCTGCAGCACTGGCACGAAACTATTTGAGAGGCGCGTTCGCAGGAATCGCAGGAGGTCATCCACCAGCTCCTTCACTACCCTGCTCCTGGACATCATTATCTGCCCAGGCCACTCAATGCACCCCGAAGTAATCCTGTTTCCTGCCTGCTTATTTTCCACACCTTCTCTATCACTGCCTTCCTCTTCTTCCTTGTCCTTCTTGTCTGTGTTGTTGTCCAAGATCTCCTTCTCGCTGCCACCAGAGTCTGGTTCAGACCTTGTTTTCCTGAGCCACCGCCAGAGCCAAAACAGGAGGATAAGGCCTCCAGCAATGGCAGCAAAGAGCACAGCTCCCCAGGTCGTGATGCTCTGCTCCTCAGGCCTCTGCTGCACGATCATGGGCACCAGGTTCCTGCGCAGTTGGCTTCTCCTCTCCATCTCCTCCATCAGACGAGTCACCTCCTCGTTCATCTCCTTCTCGTGATCCTCCATATGCTGCCAAGCAGCCTGGTTGGAAAAATCATAGAATCATACAATCAGTAAGGTTGGAAAAGACCTCAAAGATCATCAAGTCCAACCTGTCACCCAACACCCCATGACTACTAAACCACGGCACCAGGTGCCATGTCCAGTCCCCTCTTGAACACCTCCAAGGATGGTGACTCCACCACCTCCCTGGGCAGCCCATGCCAACAGGTAACAATTCTCTCTGTGAAGAACTTTCTCCTCAGCTCGAGCCTACATTTCCCCCGCCACAATTTGAGACCGTGTCCTCTTGTTCTGGTGCTGGTTGCCTGGGAGAAGAGACCAACCCCCTCCTGGCTACAACCTCCCTTCAGGTAGCTGTAGAGAGCAATAAGGTCTCCCCTGAGCCTCCTCTTCTCCAGGCTAAGCAGCTGCAGCTCCCTCAGCCTCTCCTCACAGGGCTGTACTCAAGGCCTCTCACCTGCCTCTCTGCCCTTCTCTGGACATGCTCAAGAGTCTCAATGTCTTTCTTAAATTGAGAGGCCCAGAAAAATCAGACTCTAAAGGCTCTTAATTGCCTCACCTCAGAAATACAGAAAAAACTAACTTCCATCTAGCACTATCCAATAACTGCAATTTTGCAGCAAGCTGTAAAAAAGGCAGAAAAAAGTAATCTTTCAACTAGGCATTTGTAAACAATTCTACAGGAAATATTAGAATACACTGTCCTAACAATCATGCTAAGTTAGTTAAAGAAAAGGCAAAACAGGAATAGTTTTGATGCTCATTTCTCTAATATGAGCAACTATATTTGCTTACTATTTAAATCTATCATTAAACCAAGAGGGACACCTGAATAAGACAGGAGAAACAACCAACATACCTTTTATTTGACCAGGCCTGGTGAGATACTGTGAAGTCTTGCTAACAAAAATTGAGCACTTACTAACTGCCCCTATGCCTTGTGAGACCTGTGTTACTCTACTGAACACTAATATTCTTTGGTTTCTGAGGTAAAATGAGGCTTATTGCCAGTGGTGCATGTCTGCTACCAACCCTTCTGTTCCCCAAAATCACATGTTTTGAGACCTGTCCCTTAGGTATAAACACTGATAATGGCTGCAGTTCGTTTGCATTTCAGAGTAAGTAGTTCAGCATAAGGATGAGTTTCAATCCTGTTTTCTTACTCTGACAGAGTATTTTCTTGCACAGCTGGTCAGATTGTGATACTGGCTGAGAAAATGCAACTTACATTGTGCAGGCTGAGTTGTACAGCAAGGGTCAACCTACCATAAAGAAGCTCCCTGATAAAATAACATGTGATTCCCATGAGCAGCTATTCTTTTTTTTTCTTTAGTAGCTATGAGCTACGCAAATGTGTCAGAGTGAATTAAACAACTTCTTCTTTAAGTAACCAGTTTCATCATAAAGTGTAGAAATTAAATAAGGCAAAAATTAGTAATCTAGCAGTGGTTTAACAATTCTATCAAAATGAGATAATAAACTCCTCTACAAAAGCAATTAAGAAGAGATGATGCCTTCTATAACGAAGGCTGAAGGTCCTATTTAAGGATTGTACCACAAAGAAGCTATGGTGTCAGAATAGCTTCACATACAAAGTAAGAACAAAAAGATAAAAAGGAGGAAAATCATATGCTGGTATGCAGAGAAGCAGAGCACGTTTTCATGAGTCAAAACGAGCCAAGCAATCTCATGAAGGTGCTGAGAAAAGAAAAGGATGACAGCCACAGATGTTTTACATTTGGAAAGCCGTGATGAAAATATACTTTCCACTTTCCAGAAAAAAGGAATGTAAAATGTTCAGCAATGAACATTTTGAAGGGATCCCATCACTCAACTTTACAACACAAGTCTTTCTCATTCTGTCCATCCCTGCCAGCAAGCCACTAACAACGGCAATCAGACTGAACAAAGATTAAGAGAGAACAGCAAGAAAAAGCACCCTTCTGTGCCACAGAGTGATGGATTTTGCCATGCAGCTGATAGCAAATGAGACTACTGTTTTTGTTATCATCACTTTAATCTGATACCGAATTGTTTATAGTATACTGATGGCTTATCCATTTAGTAAGATGTCTTGGACTTGGTTGCACAGACAGGGAGCCTCATGACAAATCTGAGAAATCAGATTGATTGCAAGTCAGCAGTCTCAATGATCACTTCTATCCCAAGACTCTTCCATCAATTATTTCTTCTGAGAAAGTAGGGTAGAACATGTCCATCAACCTTAAAGACTTAAAACCTGTACTGTGAAGTGGGAACATCTCTTGGGTTGGGGAGTAAGATTCTTGGTTATGTTTTTTCCCCCCAAAGCAAGTCTCCATGAAAGAAAAAGTTTAAGCTCTGCTGAAATCTTCTACACAGGAAGACCTAAGAATGTTCATAGCTAATGGAATTACTGTGTGCCTGTGTCCGGCCTCATTTTTTTCTTTATTTCTTCTTTAATAAACTTAGAATAATGATTAATGACCACTAATGTTTATTTTCCTGTGGGTTTTTTAATCAATTTGTCTGCTAAAGCTTGGTAGAGATTTTGTGTCAATGTGTGCTTTCTCTGCGTGAAAACAAATCCTTATGTTTTATCTCCCTGCAGAGTGGGAAAATGTACCTAAAAGCACTGACTGTCAGCAAAACGAAAGGCGGATTGGGAGAAGGGAGGAGAGAAGGGCAAAGTTTTAGGGGAGAACAAATTCCATCCTTTATTGCTCTCAGAAATATTCTTGCCCTTAAAAAGGAATCTTCTGGCACTTTTAAGGAAAACAAATGTCAGGCACCCTGATTCCTACAGAGTTAAAAAGTGCAGAGGCCAAAGAAAGATGCCTTTTCTATTTGAGAACTGTTAACACTGTGTTTGTGGTGGGGTTTGTGGTTTGTTGGTTGTTCTTTTTTTTTTTTTAATTTAGTTTTATTATTATTTTAAAAAATTATTTTAAAATTATTTTTATTTTATTTTAAGTTATAGAATCATGGGATAGTTTGGACCGGAAGGGATCTCCAAAGGTCATCTAGTCCAACTCCTCCATATTAAGCTGGGACATCATCTACTACATCAGGCCGCTCAGAGCCTTGTTAAGTCTGATCTTGAACATCTCCAGGGATGGGGCCTTAACTACCTCCCTGGGCAACTTGTTCCAGTGTTCCATCAGCCTCATGGTAAAGAGCGTGTTCTACCATCCAATCTATTCTCTAGTTTCAAACCATTGTCCCTCATCCTATCGCTGCAGGCCTTTGTAAACAGTCCCTTGGCAGCCTTCTTGTAAGCCTCCTTCAGGTACTGGAAGGCTGTTACCAGGTCTCTATGGAAAATAGCAAGGGATTCATTCTTAATCCATTCATCTCTCTTTAAAACACAAAGAGTAGTCCATTTCCATTTCTGCTGTAATTGTCCATATAGAAACACTCTTTTTTTTTTTTACAACAAATTAACTTGCCACTTAAGGGAAGAGTGCACATCCTCTGCAGAAGAGATGACAGGTCCTGCAGGGGAACAATTTGAACAAACACTGACAGAATAAGAATGACAAGGAACATAAACAGACACAGAAGAGGCAGAAAGCCTCAGAGAGATCAAAAAAGCACTGGCAAAAGGCAGCAAGTCACTGTCTGCTGTAAGGCAAAAAGAGGCTCAAAATGGGAAAAAGTGCATTCTCTGTGTGAGCCCTTGGCTGTGTGAGTGCAGAGGTTCACTGGCTTCACCAGCAGTGGAACAGTGAACATACCCCAACATTTCTAGGAGTTTGTGATCAAGCAAGTCCTCTAGGAGGAGGGGGGGGAATAAAAGAAAAGAAAGAGAGCAGGAAAATAAAAGGCAAAGACTGTCAAACCACTGACAAATGTTTCTTATGAGGGAAAACTGCCTTTAAGCAGTGGTCCAGATGTAACAAGCACTTTGTTTTCCAAAGAGACATCTGCTGAATACAAATGTTGAAGTAATTCTTGTTGTCTCATCTGCCCTGTGATGGGAGAGCCAACATGCCACTGATGAACAGCTAGATCCAACTCGCCAATAGATCAGGCAGGAGCACTAGAGAGATGCTCTTTGGCACTGTAGCAAGCAAGTTTGTGTGGCTAATGCTCCGTTGAAGTTCAAGTGGGTTAGCACTGTGAAAGGAAATACTTTTATTTACTCTACTGTGAACACTTACTGAGCAGGGAGGTTTGTGCATGTTATAGCAATCAGAGCCAAGGAGGCAGTGCTGCCTTCCTTAAAACACACAGAGAAATAGGGAAACCAGTGTGAAACCAATTAAACATACCTGGTAATAATAAATTTGTTTTTAAGTATCTGTAAGTAGCTTTGGTATCTCTGTCCCCATTAATAGTTTATTTTCTGGTCAGGTGCACTATGATGCTGCACATCAAGGTGGTTATCTGAAAGTGCTGAGGCAGGTTCAAAAAGACCTCCAAAGTGCAAAACATAGCTTTAAAAAGCAGTCAAGATTTCTTTTGCTTCCTATAGTGGGGACCAAACACATACCAGAGTGTTGCTTCTAAACAGACAGCAACTAAATGATGGGAATGCTCATAAAATCTCAGCATTTTGGTCAGAAAAAGAAGAGAGAGAATTTTCAATTTGAAATGTTCAAAAGCTGTTGGGAAATTTTAATCCAAAATTCTATGCAAACAGCTCTTGAGCACAAAACTAACATGAAAAAAGGTTTTCCTTTCCTTTTTCTGTGCTCCTGGGGAAGAAGGGGAGGGAAGAAGGGGAGGCAAGGGAAGGGAAGGCAGCAAATAGCAATGCAACCTGAAAGCATATTTTTTCCTCTATTGCTGACAAAAATATAGCAATGAAAATTGAACAACAATATTTTAAAATGTTTTTCAGAGGAAATTCTTTACCTTTTTGAAGCACTCTCTATAAAAGTTGCCATTGCTATTGATAACTGCAGAGCAATTAAATGTTTTACTTTCATTAAGGATACTTCAACTATGCAGCCATAAATTCTTCCTTCCTGAGTAAGCTACACATAGGAAATACTGTAGAAAGCATTCTGAAAATGTTCATGGAATACATATAAATATACACACACAGATAGATAGATAGATATAAATTAAGATAAGGAATATATACTGGAAAACTGCCTGGTTTAAGATGCTCTATAAACTTCAGCCAAGGAAAGCAACCTTGCATTGAAACAGAAGTAAAAATAGAGGAAAATAAACCCGAAACGCTGTTGGAGAGGAAGTTGCCTTTTGCAGGTGTTATTGGAGGATCTTATCATACCTAAGTAATGGTCTGTTGTAGTTTATGAATGTATTGGCCGGAAAGAGGATTAAATAGGAATATTATTTATTAAACACCAAAAATTATTTTCCCGTGCCAATGTACGCAGGTTCGTTTGCCCGGTCGATAACAGGTTAATTACACACGGCAGAAGGCTAATATAAACAGTAGATTAACAGTCTAGAGCAAGCAGAACTCGGAATACAGAGGAACAAACTAGAATGTCCCTAGTACACACGAAGCTACACAGCACTGCTGCCTCGGGTGGTATAGACCAGGTCACACCGGAGCTGACTAAGAGGTAATAAGCTATAAACCGCAGAAATAACCAGGTAAAACAGCGTAATTTACTCACAAAGGGAGCTAATTGCTCTGGAGGTAAGAGTAAGTAGGGTGCTTACCGCCGCCTCGAAGTCCTCTAACGAACGGCGGAGAGAGGTGAGAGAGTGACAAGCACGCAAGCTAGACGAGCAACGAGTGCCCGAGCGAGCTACCCCCTAGTCACTCCCTTTTCAAACCTGAATGGCCCAATGGCACATCAGCCATTCAAATCCCGCCAATCGATTAAAAATGTTTATGTGGCGAGCAAGCTGCACACGCCTCCTCTCCTGCCTTCTGACACGTGCGGTCGCCTCTCCGAAACGTGAGGCTTGGGGACCGGGTTCAGCTTCCCCTCCCCTCCAGGCAGCCTTAAAGTCGCCTGCCTCTTAGGCTCTTCCAGCACAGAGGGAGGACAAAGGGGCAGTGGCTCAAAACAGATTTCACCGTCTTATTAATGCCTCGTCCAGGCCATGCTTATGAGAGATAGCCCACTGTAGACATTACAATGGAATGTCAAGCTTTAAGTTGCACGTGGGAAATAATATGCCATATCTGGAAGTTAACAACAAATCTGATCACGTACATTACGGTTCTGCCTGTCAGCAGAAGCCAATGTATCCACGATGGGGCAAAACCAGGACTTCGGAGCTATTCCCCCACCAGACACCCACCATAGAGGCACTGGTGTAGCACTAGGCAGTCTTAGGAGGTCAAGGCAGCACAGGGCTGCTTATCAGGCTCCTGTGTGACAAGTTCTATGGCAAGGGAGGGGCAAAATTCAAGCTGACATAACTATTACAGTAAAGCATGCAGAAAGACAAGGAGAATCCCATTAAAGACAGCAAGAGACAAAAGTCAGGACCGGGTGGAGTGAAGTTGACCCAGAAATGTCAAGAACTTGTCAATCTTCACAACTCCTTAGAAAATAGAGATTTTGGAGGACAGTAGGGGAATCTGATTTCATTTCACATGGGAGATGTTACGCATTTCTTTGCTCATTAAGAAGAAGACATAGCAAAAAATGGAACGGGCTTTGAGTATCACTGTTTTCAAGTTTTACTAGCCAATGTACATTGTTTGGGAGAGGTTTTTAAGCATATTGAGGGTGCAAACTTGATATGGAAACAAACTATGCCATTAGAATTGATGCTATGCTAAAAAGTAAAAATTCTCAGCCTATTAGCATTGCTCTCACAAATAGTTCCTAGTGACTAGACTGCTAATTAGCATTACTTGCTGTCTCTAGACATGTGACTTCAAGCTGCTGAATTTGATTCTTCTCCTGCGGTCTGTAAAGTCTACTGCAGTAGATCCCACTGTCTTTCACTGCAGTGCTAGTTCCCCTGGGTTGAACTTCTTTTTTTTTTTTAACCATGTATTTTTATTAATTCAGCTGACTTTAAGGTCAGTTACTGAACCATGGTGATATTCTTCTTTTTTGTATATTTTATGCCTAAACTCTGCCCACCTGTAGGCAATATTCTGATTAGTATCATGTAGGCCTTTCCTTTAAGTGCTGATGGGTATAGGTGGAGATAGAGGTCAGCCAGATTTAAGGGAATAGAATTAAAAGGATGATAATTTTTTGGTGCTTAATTCATTGCCTGACAGCTGCAATTTTCTCTGTCACTTCCTCCTTTAGGAATATTGCTGGGAACTCCAGGGAATTTAGAAACTTGATGTATTTATGGAGGGAAAAAAACCAACACACCAACCTGTAAATTTGAGGTCTAAAGACAAAATTCTTTATGACCTCAATTCAAAAGACTGGAAATATAGCACCTCTCCAATTACACAGTAATTTTTTTAATAGAGGCAATCATGGAAGAGCAGGGGGTAAGCAGTGAGACTGCTCAGTATTGCAATGCTGACTCCAGCATTCAGTTGTATATGATTTTGGGTTAATTAATTGTCTGTTTTTTTCCTGTGGAAAAGCATTATAAGAACATCCCAGGAGGGATGGTAAGCCTAATTAGTACTTGTAATGTGCTTTGAATATGAAGGAACGAAATATGATTTAGCATTGTCACTAAAATGAATGTATTTCCTTTTCAGATGCTTAGTCCTGTCACCATCAGCTCTCCACTGATGTTCTGAGAACTTCTCTTGGTGGGGAAAAGTTGAAGAAGAATATGAAAATTTGACTTTGAAAATTAAGCTTATGGTATTTTTAAAATCATTAAGCTGTTGAGGGAAGGTGCAAAATTAAAAGAAAGCTGCCCAAACCAGAATAGTTACAGAAAACAGTTAGGTGTGAAATAGCATCATCAACGTCTGTTTGGCTTCTCACAGTGATACTGATTTCTACATCTTTGTGTCTAACAGAAAAATCTGGAGAATTTAGAGTTATCTGGTGTTGAAGTGGGGTTTATTTCTAGGAAACACCTTCCAAGAAAGTTTGGGTAATTTGGATAGGGTAAGAAAAGTGGGTTTGTATGACTAGTTTTAAATCCACATAGTTTGATCTGAAGAAAGCTTATGTTTGGCATGACTAAGCCTCTGACTGATGCACACAAGGACCTTTGTAGAATGTCATCTGTTGTAAAGGCTTTCCATACCAAAAAATGAATTTGATTTCCCAGTCTAATACATTAGTAAAAGAAGGAAGATACCTGTGGGCTACAGATTCTGAGCTGCCACAAGAAGGTCGGGCCCATATTTTGGCGGCAGGTGTGTGGGATGGGATAAGGTGGCACAACTACAATTGAAATGACCTGAAGATGCTCACATTTATTTAAATCTTATTGGAGTTACTCATACTTCAGAGTACATGGCTTGGTTTTGCTAGAAGATTTCTTGCAGATAACTGTGCTGCAGTCAACTACAGCAACTGCATTAAAAGAAGAGAAACTTCTGGAAAGGGCAAGTATTGTGCACCTCAGACTTCCCTTGTGCACATCCACATAAATACATCAGCCAGCTCTTGTATTTCCATCATCCTGCCACAGACAGTGTTTCAAATAGGAAAACAAAGGAATGTCTGAATGCAAATTCCATTCTGAGTTGGATAAAGACTGGCTAGAGCCTGCTAAGTATTTTGGTGGGAGAGAAGTCTGGAAAGCAAAGTGGCAGGGCTTGATGAGCTGAAAGGTGTTTTTTGTTCTTGTGGTGTTTTGGGGGTTGGTTTGTTTGTTTGTTTGTTTGTTTTTTAACCAGTTCCATGATTCTGTGAGAGAGAAGTGAGGAACCTGGGGGAAATGCCAGGAGTGTAGGTGTCAAATACCAAGCAGCATAGAAAAGGTAGCTCTGTTTACTCCATCATTCCTAAACACCTGTGTTGAAAATCTGGTCCAGAAGCAAGCTTTTGCTGAAAGAATGAGAGTAAAGGGTAATTTATATTTCTTAGAATTCAGAAGTCAAATGACTAACAGGGTTGGGTAGTTGCTGTAGGTGAGTAAGAATTTGCTTCCGTTTGCTAAAATTCATAGATTCATAGAATGCTTCAGGTTGGAAGGGGCCTTGAAGATTACCTAGTTCCTAACTTCTTCCATGGGCAGGGACAGGACACCTCCCACTAAACAAGGAGGCTCAATGCCTCATCCAACCTGACCTTCAACACCTCTGGGGAGGGGGCTTCCACAACCTCCCTGGGCAACTTGTTCCAGTGTCTCACCACCCTCCTGGTAAAGAATTTCTTGCCAGTATCCATTCTCAAACTCCCTTCCTCAAGCTTCAATCCATTTCCTCTTGTCCTATCACTACAAGGCCTTTTAAACAGTACCTTCCTGGCTTGCTTGTAAACCTTCAGGTACTGGAAGGCTGCTCTAAGGTCTGCCCAGAGTCTTCTCTTCTCCCCGGTTGAACAGCCCCACCTCTCCCAAGCTCGTGTCATCCTATTAAACTCTCCTTATCCCAACCCATGGGGTTTTACTTTTTTCTCCCTAGTCTCCTCCCCATCCCATGGGGGAAGCAGGGAGGAGGGAGTGAGTGGCTGGGTGGTCCTTAGTTGCTGGCTGAGCCTAAACCACGACAGTAAGGAATAAGGACATTAATGTGAAGCATTATACATATTTCTAACATTCAAGCTGCAAGATGTCATGTCTCTTAAGTAAGTGTGCATCTGTCTGATAATTACAGCTTAAGGTGCTACTGCTGTTTACAGGCATCCCCCAGAGAGTTAGAGGAATGTTATTAAAGCAACATCAAAAAGAAGCAGTAGCTATCAAAGCTACTTCTTTTTTAAGTCTGAATCATTGTTACGTTTTTGCTTAGCAAGTCACTTGGTTGATAGATTCATAGAGCTTTGCTTAAAGAATTCAGTAGGTTTAGGGAATATAATGTCATATGTGATCTGGTTTAAGCACTGATAGGTTCTTGTTGATAGCACAAAAATATTTTACTCCATTACTGGATGAAATGACAGCTTTGCCTTTTAACAACCACGTAATCAGTATCTGAACAGAGCTCTAGACCCTGGGCTTAGCAGCCTGTGCTAGTGGTGTTTAACAGCGTTTCACAACACAGAGGTTAACAAACAGCATGATCCAAGGCTTCTTAACCTGGAAACCTCCTCAGCTCTGTGTTGTGAAGCTGTATTGCAAATCTTACAGGATTTGTGGGAGGGAAAATAAGCTTGCCTTATTTTTTTTTTCATAGAGAGTTGGGCAAATGTTTAGCATAGCAGAAATAATCTGTGAAGAAGAACATGAGGTCTTTAAAGACAATTTCTGTTATACACTATGGGCAGAAAGCTGAAATCCATGTTATGTTTTCAAGACAGCATTTACAAGAGCTGAGTGAGGGTAAGAGATGAAAGATAATATTGACTACTTGATGATTTTGACAGTCCAGGCTGAAGATAGGATTGGTTTGTTTGTCGACAGCAAGTGAAAACTCACACTACAGCTGGATGCAGATAAAAAGACCTGGGAGTCCTAGGGCATCCTGGACTACAGGATGACTATGAGACAGCAAGACGCCCTTATGGCCAGGAAGACATCTTGGGATGCACCAGGAAGCAAGTCAAGGAAGTGCTCTTTTTCTTCTACTCCACCCTGATTAAGGCCTCATCTGGAGTACCATGTCCAGTTCTGGGCTTCTCAGTTCAAGAAGGACAGGGAATTGCTTGAGTGGGTAAAGCAAAAGACTACAGAGATGATCAGGGCATTAGAACATCTCTTTTGTGAAGGAAGGATGAGAGACCTGGAGCTTTTTAGCCTGGAGTAGAAAAGATCAAGGGGTGATCTTATCAGATGCTTCTAAATACTTAAAGGGTGGGTGTCAGAAGGATGAGGACAGTCTGGTTTCAGTGTTGCCCAGTGACAGGACAAGAGGTGCCAGGCACAACTTTAAACATAGTGAGTTCCATCTAAACATGAGGAGAAGCTTCTTTCTTTGAGGGTGAAGAGCACTGGAACAGGCTGTGCAGAGAGGTCACTGAATCTTCATCTCTGGAGTCATCCAGAACCCACCTGGACACTGTCCTGCGCAACCTGCTCTAAATGAACCTGCTCTGGCAGGGGAGTTGGACTAGATGATGTCCAGAGGTCCCTTCCAATCCCTATCATTCTGTGGTTCTGTGATAAAAGAAGGTACATTCCAGTTTTCCAAAGGGTAGGACAATAGTTACCACGTTTAAAAATCAGAATTTATATTGCTGCAGCTCTTCATTTTGATGCAGACTACTGCAGCTACTGGTCATCGGAATCGTATTTCTTGGATCTTAGCCTGTTTGAAGAACCTCTTCCTTTTAAAATAATAATGTTCTACTTCCTAGCATATCAGACTGTTTCCTGGAAACCTGTCTTAAAATAAATGTTAAAAGTTTGTTTGGAATTATTGTTACTTGTGTAAGTGTTCATGAAAGTAACTAATTCTGCAATGCCAAGTACTCACATATGAAGTATATTCTATTTTACATAGATATATTCTAATCTCAGTGAAAACTAGGAACTATGCAAAACTGATTTTTGGTACCAAAATGTAAGACAGCTCAGTACCTCTAGCTCTGTACACCACTGAAGGTCAAATATATTTTACAGTGAAATTTCTGGTAACAACTTCAATGCACAACACCCATGAACATGTAACGAAACGTCCATGCAAGTCATTATTTTAGAAGACAAAATATGTTGCTGTTGTTGCAGTATAATTCTTACGTAATATATTTTGAGAGACCTGATTCAACACTTCATTAGTCCAATTTTTTCCATTTCTAGCTCTACTGACATTAATAGAATTAAACTGACGTCCACCTGGAATAATGCAAAACTAAACCAGAGGTTCTATTTTAATTTTCTTCTTTAGTTTTACAGTTATCGAAATTCCTTTTCAGTTAACTTCAGAAGCCTGCTGGGAGCAGAAGCATATTAGAGACTCCTTTCACTGGAACTGTCAGCTTCAGCACAAAGCTAATCTGCAGAGAGAAAGCAATGCTTAAGAACTAGTCTTCAGACTGTTCCTCTTCCCCTGTAATGGTTTTGTATGTGTGTGGGGTTTTTTCCATTGTGTATCACATGCATTTGAATTTGAGTATAAAAACACGGGGTGGGGGGGGAAGTGCTACTAAAATGTAAGCTTTAAAAGAAGAGACTTGGGTATAACATCTTAGCATTATGGGTAGACTTTCCATTTCGTGAAAACACTTTGTACTGTGCCTCCAATACGCTCTTTATGTATTCCCAGAGCTATTTGTTGTCTGCGGTGTGTCAGCAATTTACTCTTTGCTAGGTGTTATACTCTAGTTTCTATGGAAAGTTTGGGCCTGTTCAGAGGAAATTGCAGTATGTGATGGCCGAGTCTCAAGAAGATTGCTTTGGCATAGGAGGTGGGGAAGCTTAGCTATAAATGGGGTGGTGGGGGAGGGAAGGCAGCTGGACTACTCTAGCATGAGAGAGAAGAGTATAAAAATAAACCCGGTTATTTTGAAACTTTTTACAGAGAAAGGTGAAGGAAAGGCAACTGGGATTCTCTGGCAAGAGAGACAATGTTATAAAAATAAATAAATTCTGAAACTTTTTAAAGATAAAGGGCACTTTCTGCTGTCTGTTAAGGAAGTATGAAGAGAAGCCTCCGAGGAGACCTAATTGTGGCCTTCCAGTATCTGAAGGGGGCTACAAGAGAGCTGGGGAGGGACTTTTTATGGTGTCAGGCAGTGATAGGACTAGGGGGGATGGAACAAAACTAGAAATGGGTAGATTCAGATTGGATGTTGGGAAGAAGTTCTTCAGCATGAGGGTGGGGAGATGCTGGAACAGGTTGCCCAGGAAGATGGTGGAGGCCTCAACCCTGGAGGTTTTTAAGGCCAGGCTGGATGTGGCTGTGAGCAACATGACCTAGTATGAGGTGTCCCTGTTCATAGCAGGGGTTTTGGAACTAGATGATCCTTGAGGTCCCTTCCAACCCTAACACTTCCATGGTTTTACAATTCGGTGACTCTATGTCTTCCAGAACGCCATCTGAAATCACTGGGTTGTTAGCATTGTAGCTCTGTAAGGAGAGAAGTGTATTTAGTCCAGACATACACATTGGAATTAATTCAACTCCAAAATTTAGAACACAGTTTTAATATTCTAGGTAAAGCCATGATTTATTCACTGCCTTGGTTTGTAGAAAGAAAAGTGTTTGAAAGAATAGGCATTGTGCTGAGAATTCAGCGGACAAAAATCAAGAAACCCTTAAAAGAATGTTAAACTCAAAAGTGACATTAGGATCTACTAAAAAAGCCCTGAAAGCTTCTGAGTGGAAAGACATAAGCTGGGAAAGGTTAAGAATGTAGCTGGAAAGAGACTTTAGCAGAAGGATGAAGCTCTGGACTTTTCCCTTACTAGGTTTGGCATTTCATCAAGTTAGAAGGCAGATGCAGCAAGTGAATGAGACTTCACAACCAGCTGAAGTTCAAGATCACTGAAGGACCACCTGTGTAGGCTTTATTCCCTGGGGAAGTTATTTTTACGAGGCAAGGCATGGAGGTTACATCCTTCTTTTTTATGCATACATTTTAAGGGAGTGGAACAGAAGCCAGCTAAGGAAATCAGAAGAGATTGTTATGGTCATTGGGTAATGTATTTGTTCAGTGCACTACTGACTGGGAATGAAAAGGTTAGACAAAGAGTTGAGACTTATTAGTCCAACTCAGCACCTGCAAATCAGAGGATGATTGAGGTCCACCTCTCTCCTTCATGGTACATGTTACATGCATGGAAAAGATCTCAGAGATCATCAAGTCCAACCTGTCACCCAACATCTCATGACTAACTAAATCATGGCTTCAAGTGCCACATCCAATCCCTTTCTGAATACCTCCAGGGATGGTGACTCCACCACCTCCCTGGGCAGCACATTCCAATGGCCAGCAACTCCCTCTGTGAAGAACTTTCTCCTCACCTCGAGCCTAAACTTCCCCTGGCACAGCTCAAGACTGTGTCCTCTTGTTCTGCTGCTGCTTGCCTGGGAGAAGAGACCAACCCCCACCTGGCTACAACCTTCCTTCAGGTAGTTGTAGACAGCAAGAAGGTCTCCCCTGAGCCTTCTCTTCTCCAGGCTAAACAACCCCAGCTCCCTCAGCCTCTCCTCACAGGGCTGTGCTCCAGACCCCTCCCCAGCTTTGTTGCCCTTCTCTGGACACCTTCCAGCAAGTCAACATCTTTCCTGAAGTGAGGAGCCCAGAACTGGACACAGGACTCAAGGGGTGGCCTAACCACTGCAGTGTACAGGGGCACAATGACTTCCCTGCTCCTGCTGGCCACACTATCCTTGATGCAGGCCAGGATGCCATTGGCCTTCTTGGCCACCTGGGCACACTGCTGGCTCATGTTCAGCCAGCTGTCAACCAGTATCCCCAGGTCCCTCTCTGCCTGGCTGCTCCAGGCTGCTCCTGTAGCACTGCGTGGGGTTGTTGTGGCCAAAGTGCAGCACCAGCACTTGGGCATGTTTGAATGCCATCCTGTTGGACCCTGCCCATCTGTCCAGCCTGTCAAGGTCCCTCTGCAGAGCCCTTCTACAGATCAACACCTGTCCCCACCTTGCTGTTTTCTGCAAATTTACTGATGATGGACTCAATGCCCTCATCCAGATTATCAGTGAAGATGTTTAAGAGGATGGGGCCCAGCATGGATCCCTGGGGGACACCACTAGTGACTGGTCTCAGCTGGATGTGGCACCATTCACCACCACTCTCTGGGCTCGGCCCTCCAGCCAGTTCCTAACCCAGCACAGTGCTGCTGTCCAAGCCACGAGCTGACAGCTCAGCCAGCAGTGTGCTGTGGGGGACGGTGTCAAAGGCCTTGCTGAGGTCCAGGTAGACTACATCCACAGCCTCCCCACATCCACCAGGCGGGTCACCTGATCATAGAAGGAGATCAGGTTGGTCAGGCAGGACCTGCCCTTCCTAAATCCATGCTGGCTGGGCCTGATCCCTTGGCCATCTTTCAGGTGTGCTGTGATTGCCGCCAAGATGATTTGCTCCATCATCTTGCCTGGCACTGAGGTCAGGCTGACAGGCCTGGAGTTGCCAGGTTCCTCCATCTGGCCCTTCTTGTGGATGGGCATGATGTTGGCCAGTTTCCAGACATCTGGGACCTCTCCAGTGAGCCAGGACTTTCGATAAATGATGGAGGCTGGCTTGGCCAGCTCGTCTGCCAGCTCTCTCAGCACCCCAGGATGGATCCCATCCGGTCCCATGGACTTGTGAGTATCCAATGAATGATGGCATAAGGAGTGAGTTTTTTAACAGCTCAGCTGCATTGAACATATATTCTATTTGATGTCATATTTGTGATTAGGGACAGAGACAAAAATCTGGAGCAAAACTGAAGAGAGAAATGTGAGGTCTTGGGGGACTTGTAAGAGTTGGCAGGATGGTTACGTGTCTCAGCATGCATTAGCCCAGGGCACAGAGACAGGGCATTCAAGACCAAGGCCAGAGAACAGAGTAGACACCACCTCATGGAGCCTCCTTCTCTGGAGATATTTAAGACCCACCTGGATGTATTCCTGTGTGATGTGGTACAGGTCATCCTGCTCTGGCAGGGGAGTTGGACTGGATGATCTCTCAAGGTGCCTTCCAGCCCCTGCCATTCTGTGATTCCATGAAAGCCATCGCTCTGCTGTGAGAGTGGGGAACATCAAATCAGTCTGACATCAACCAGCTCTGACGTGGAGCTGCTTTCACTGAACAGGTGTTCTGAAGAGTTCAATATGAAAATGCTAGAAGAAACCTGGGAATAAAGAAAGGAGACAGTGGAATGATCCAGGACAAGGAGAAAGGAAAACCTTCCTAACTGAAGCACAATGCTGACAGCCCTTAAGAACTTCTCATACAGAAAACATGCTGTCAGATCCATTCCTGAAAAAGGAATTAGTCACAGAACAGAGATTTCTTGTAACATAAACAAAGGCCATAATTCTGACAGTGTCTCTCCTTGTGACTTTGAGATGACCGGTCTGTTTTCAGAGTAGAAAGACTCATGTGAACGTTGGAGCATTTTCTGACTGCATTACAGGCAAGGGAAAAGCAGCAGCCAAAGTAGAAAAGTCAGACCTGAACAACAAAGTTCATTAAGTGAGAAATGGACGAAAAATGAATGGGACTATGGTGATAAAGTAGCATAGTGGGCCAAGTACCACTAACCTTGCATTCCTAGTGTAAGATACAGCATTAAATGATAAATACTTATCAATGACTTTAGATTAAGAAAATTGATTACATCGTAATGATTTCCTCTCTTCATTTGAATGTGAAGATCCTGATCTGTGTTTGCAGATGGATTGCCCTGCTTGTGTGTAATCTGATTCAGCTTTACTTGGTTGCACTAATACCTTGGTTTAGGTATTATTTCATTCATAGTCTTATTTTAGGAGAGGTGGATCCTGCTTCTTGTTTCTGTGACTCAGTTTACAACCTTTCCTTTCTATTTGCTGTACCTGCCTTTCCTGGGACTGACAATAGAGCTGCCATTTGGTCACCATGACTCTTTTAGCCTTGTTGCTCACAGGAAACATAAAAACAACTTGATTGAGTTACTTGTCTAGCTAGGACACCGGTATTGTTAAAAGCAGTAAAAGAAACCATCACTCAGGAAAAAAATGTTGCATTTCCCTAGGGCAGAAATTTGAAAGGCTTCAGTTGCGATTTCATTTCTGGACAAGGAAGTGGAGACAGGAATTGTTCCTCAGATTTCAGTTTGGCATCACAACACTCTCTCTGGCCATTTCATTAGAAAGCTGGAGGCAAGATTTTACTCATTTATAAGGAAGGGGCCTCTGTAAAGCTTATGAAGTTGAATAAGGCCAAGTGCAAGGATCTACACCTGGTTTGGGTCAAAGCCCAATATCAATACAGAATGGGAGATGCAGGGATTAAGAGTGGCCCTGTGCAGGAGGACTTAGGAATATTGGTTGGTTAAAAACTGGGAATAAGCTGGCAACCTGGGCTTGCAGCCCAGGAGGCCAAATGTATCCTTGGCTGCATAAGAGTGAACAGAATGTTGAGGGAGGTCAGTCTCCTGTCTTGTGTACTCTCATAGAACTCCACTTGAAGTACTGTGTCCAGCTGTGTGGTTCCCCGCACAAGAAAGATGTGGCTCGTTTCAAGTAGGTCCAGAGGAGGGTCAAGAAATTATTGATCAGAGGTCTAGATCACATCTCTTATGAAGAAAGTCTGGGAAAGCCAGCATCATGAAGCCTGGTGATGGCTCCTGAAGACTTTATTGAAGGCTTTTTAGTTCTTAAAGTGATACAGGAGGATGGAGGAACCTGGAAACTCCAGGCCAGTCAGCCTGACCTCAGTGCCAGGGAAAATGATGGAACAGATTATCCTGGCGGTGATAACTGCGCACCTGAAGGATGGCCAAGGGCTCAGGTCCAGCCAACATGGATTTAGGAAGGGCAGGTCCTGCCTTGATGCACTGAATTTAGGGAATAATCTCAAGCAATGGTCAGCTGATAGAAGGAAAAGTTTTTACACTTGCAGGCCACAAACCCTGTGAGCAAACCGCAATTATGTAGAAGAGAAAAAAACATTTAGCTCATTACCAACGGCCATTGTGACTCAGGAAAGCACACAACTACCTGTTAATGAGCGCGGGTAAACATGGCAAGAAAGTCTTTTGTTCTTTCTCTGGCCTTAGACAAGAGACGCTGATAGTTTGCCTTTGGTCTAACACCTGTCTGAGCCTTGCTCAGGAATGTGTGTTCCCTGGCATTTCCTCGGCAGCCAACCACGATTCTGCAACTGTCCCACGGACACATCTAATTACCAATCACAAGTAGCCTTCTGAACATGTTAGCCTATATAAAGAAAAGATTTGTACAATAAAGTAGACACTTTGCTTGCATCAAGCTTCGTCTCCATCTCTCAATCGCGGTACTGCCTCTCCAACCCGATCTCCTATGATCAGGTGCCCCGTCTGGTGGACGTGGGGAGGCTGTGGATGTGGTCTACCCAGACTTTGCAAGGCCTTTGACACCATCCCCCACAGCAAACTGCTGGCTAAGCTGTCAGCTCGTGGCTTGGACAGCAACACTCTGTGCTGGGTTAAGAATTGGCTGGAGGGCCGAGCCCAGAGAGTGGTGGTGAATGGTGCCACATCCAGCTGGCGGCCAGTCACCAGTGGCGTCCCCCAGGGATCAGTGTTGGGCCCCATCCTCTTTAACATCTTCACTGATTATCTGGATGAGGGGATTGAGTCAGTCATCAGCAAATTTGCCGATGACACCAAGCTGGGAGAAGATGTTGGTCAGTTAGACGGTAGAAAGCCTCTGCAGAGGGACCTCAACCGACTGGACAGATGGGCAGAGCCCAACGGGATGGCATTTAACAAGTCCAAGTGCCAGGTGCTGCACTTTGGCCACAACAACCCCATGCAGAGCTACAGGCTGGGGTCAGAGTGGCTGGAGAGCTGCCAGATAGGGACCTGGGGGTGCTGATTGACAGCCGCCTAAACATGAGCCAACAGTGTGCCCAGGTGGCCAAGAAGGCCAATGACATCCTGGTCTGCATTAGGAATAATGTGGCCAGCAGGAGCAGGGAAGTCATTCTGCCCCTGTACTCTGCACTGGTTAGGCCACACGCTGAGTACTGTGTCTAGTTCTGGGCCCCTCCGTTTAAGAAGCACATCGAGACACTTGAACGTGTCCAGAGAAGGGCAACAAGGCTGGGGAGAGGCCTTGGGCACAGCCCTGTGAGGAGAGGCTAAGGGAGCTGGGATTGTTTAGCCTGGAGAAGAGGAGGCTCAGGGGTGACCTCATTGCCCTCTACAACTACCTGAAAGGTGGTTGTAGACAGGAGGGGGTTGGTCTCTTCTCCCAGGCAACCAGCACCAGAACAAAGGGACACAGTCTCAAGCTGTGCCAGGGGAGGTTTAGGCTCGAGGTGAGGAGAAAGTTCTTCACCGAGCGAGTTGGTCATCATTGGAATGGGCTGCCCAGGGAGGTGGTGGAGTCACCGTCCATGGAGGTGTTCAAGAGGAGACTGGACGTGGCACTTGGTGCCATGGTCTAGTCATGAGGTCTGTGGGGCCAGGTTGGACTCGGTGATCCTCCAGGTCTCTTCCAACCTTAGTTACACTGTGATACTGTGATGTAACAAAAAGGTAGATACACTTTACCAAGGCCTGTAGAGACAGGGCAGGAGGCAACAGTTTCAGATATGTAGATTTGGATTGGACATAGGAAATAAATATTTTTACAATGATGGTTGTATTACCCTAGAACAGGTTGTGTATCATTGGTGGTGTTCAAAGGCAAGCTGGATATGGCTCTGAGTAACCTGACCTAGTGAAAGATGCCCTGGCCCACTGAAGGGGGTTTGGATTAGGCGATCTTTGAAGGTCCCTTCCAACTCAACCCATTCTCTAATTCTGTCTAAAAGGAGACATTCTCATTCTGTTTTACTATTTTGTAACCTAAAATTGGAGAAAGACATCTTCCTTTAATACATCTTTCTGGTACTACACTGTATTTTCCACTAAAATTTTAATTTTACTCCTTTGCATGTTGATGTTTTTGCACATAGTTATAGCACTTTGTTGGAGTGAATACCTTCTTAGCTTTTCTCACACATTGTATAGTGAAATTCAAAGAAACTTCAAACAAAACAAAACAACCAAAAAAGTGTCATTCTAATCTTACCTATATCTTTTCACACACTAAACCCATACAAACGTCAGGCTATAGTCTAATGTTAATGATTCAGTTTCCCATTTATCTAGGCTGATTATCCTCATGAATACTTTCAAAAAGCAGAAAAGAATCAGATTCACTCTTCCAGGAGTTAATTAAAAAATACCCCAAACCCAAAACCCAGAAATGCTTAGATTACAAAAATTTAATATATGCAAAATATGGATTAAGTAGGAAAGCTGCTAATTGTACATGCTTTTGTTTACTGCCTGTGAGCAGCTACAGCTATTATTTACTGTCTTTCCTGTTCATGTTTCTCAAGTATGAGTCACCTGTTGGTTGAGGTACTCCATCACTATTCCAGATTTTTGGGTTCGAGTACTGGTCCAGTGTTTCTGAAAAGCCAAACCCAAATTTCAGACCAAATATTCAGAAAGCTTTTGAACTCTAGTACAAGTGGTTTGAGGCAGTTTGAGAGTGGACAAAACTTCTCCTGTGGATATAGCAGGAGCTGTAGTGAAAAAAATGCAGAAGCAGCAAGCATACACTATGAAAGCTGTAGTAGAGAATAACATATAAATACTGTAATAGTTATTCATATTAAACTATTACATGTTACCATGTCTAATCACTTTCATTTCTGGCCTTTTCTTCTGTTGCATGTTTGTTCTCTTATGATGCCTATAGTTAGCTAGGCAGAAGTCACCTTGCTTGGATACACAAAACTGTATTAGGTAAGCCAACAGGTCCTTTACTTTGTTTTGCATCTTTATTGGTCCATGTATTTCAATCTCTGAAACACTGAATGCAGCATTGAAACAACTATGAAGATGATGTGATCAGAAATGGCTGACAAGCCTTGTACAGAGAGTGAAGAGAACTAAGGACTATTTCAAGGAGGTTACTGTTGAAATCAACAAGGTATTGTGCTCAGGAAGATCTGTGGGATGCTCAAAGTTTCATGTAACAACTAGTGGAAATTTCTTTAGGGATACAGTTTGCATTTGATTCTTGCTGATTAGATTGTGAAATCCAAACACCTGTGTTTTGAGATAAGCAATCTAAAAAATCTACTGGAAGGGTGAAGATTAAAGCAGAAATGCGCAGAAATCACACAATTTGCTAAGGGACTGTTTAAGAGTAACATATTACAGGCACAGACGGTTTGCACACCTCTGAACAAAAACATAAACCATGATGCAGAGTTAAGTGGAGGTAAAATAGATTCTCTTTTGAAAGGTGAACTGTGGCCATGCCAAGTGTCATGAAAATATGGCATGCTGTAAGTGAAACTAATAGTGAGTGATCAGAGAAGATACCCAGTTACTTAGAAATTCTGATACAGGCTGTAATTATGATTTGATGGCTGGTTGTAGGCTTCCTATGTATGAGAGAATGAAAAGGAAATCAAACAAAATGATAACTGACCTGCTACAGTACGCTGGTTCCATCCTGCTCTATGGTCACATGAAATACCATAAGTCCACTGAGATTTCCTTATTTGCCCTCAAAGTTAAGATCCCACACTTCCTAAGGTCTTCTCCTCGAACAATACTTCTGATTACTCCTTCAACAGACAACACGAAGTCACTGTTAAAATCAAATTTTCTTGGACTGGCAGAAATAATTTGTTTCTATAAAGAGAAAATGTTTCTCCAAGCACACTGTGATACAGTTCACAACCCAAATTTCAAAAGCACCTGAAACCATTGGACTTTCATCCCCCACTGCTGCAGATTTATTGTGCTGGAGTACTTTTCTCAGCAGGTCACTATGGCAGAATTGCTGTATTTATATGCTTAATATAGTCCATAAATCACAATGTTTAATTCTGTTAAATGGTGGCTTCTTGAGATACCGTTACATTGTATGAAATGAAAAATCTAAGTACTCTACAGCCTAATCACGACTAACCAAGTGACTTTCAAACTGGAGGTATCATCTGAGACTGCTCCAAATGTTTCCCTTCTAAAAGAGCTTCCAGGCTGTGTACTTTATTAAGCCTGAAATGGGTATAATTCTAGAGTACGATCTTGGGAGTTTGAGATGTGTGCACTCCTTAGAACTCTGCAAAAACACAAAAGAATTCTATATTCGTATTCTATTTCCTAAATGATTTAAAGTGGAACTTGGAAAGTAAGCTATGTGAACACCCATGGTTACAAGCAAGTTGTCTTCTCTTGCTTGGTTTTTGTTTGGTTTGGGTGTTTTGGTTGTGGCTTGGTATTTTGGTTATTTTTTGTGGTTGGATGGCTTGGACTTTAGTGGTTTGGTTTGGGTTTTAATTTGTTGTGGTTGTTTATTTGGTGGGGGGGGGCTTTCATTTTGCGTAGTTTTTGTTGTTGTTCTTGGGTTGTTTGGGTTTTTTTTCCTTGTGGTTTTTGGTTGGTTGGGTTTGTTTGCTGTAGAGCTTTTTTTTGTGTCTATTTTTTTCCCCTGCAGTTTTCAAGTTTTCTTGTCATAAAAACCAAACTCATCCAATAGACAGCCAGGACTTCTGCTTGCCTGCACAGATTTTGACTGTGATCTAAGTCTCCAGCTATTAATTTGGTATGACTGCTTTGGTGAGCGGCTAAGCTTCTGGGTTGCAGCTAGACAAAATCCTAGTAAGTGGGCAAAAACACCAAGTCCATAACTATTTTGACTAACCAGATGATTATGCCATAAATCATGGATTGGATGTTTATGTGTATAGAGAGAGAGAGATATAAAGATATAGATATACAGTTACACATAAGCACTCTCACATACAGAAAATTAGATGTTTATAGGCAAAGCAAGGGCTTGAAAGTAAAGTCTGTGTTCAGATAGCATAAGGTCCTAAGTATTTACCATTTTACAGAATCATAGAATCACAGAATTGTTTCAGCTGGAAAAGATCTCCAAGATCATCAAGTCCAACTGTCAATACAACACCACCTTAGCTACTAATGTTCAACACCAGGTTGAGAGGCATTCCTGCCCATGGCAAGGAGGCTGGAGCAGATGATCTCTAAATTCCCTTCCAACCTAAGCCATCCTGTGATTCTATGATTAAACCTTGTCCTGAAGTGCCATGTCCATACACTTCTTGAACCTCTAGGGATGGTGATCCCACTGCCTCCATGGGCAACCTATTCCAAAGCACACGTGCTTGACCTAATCCAACTCATGACACAGCATGTCATGTCTTCTTTCTATAAAGCACTTGCACCTCAGGCCTCTCTCTGTTCTACTCTTTGATGCCCCCTTTCAGCCCTGCTGTCCGTGACCTGCTGGCAACAGTAGTTGTTTCTTAGATGTGATGCAGCTATTTTTTAATGCCCTGCCCATTTTCCGTTGTCATTTCACAAGGAAAATCTTTCAAAGGCATAAATAAATACGGTGTAACTCTTCATACATAACTCTTTTTAGGACAACAAAACAATGGTTCCTTAACTTCCCTCTTCTTTCTCCGCTTGGAGTTTTTTCTATGAAGACTGGCTTTGTGCTTCCTATGAAAAGATCTTACAACCTGGAATACTTTGGAATAAATTGCATTTCAGCAAGTTTTTCCTATTGTTGATCTGTAGATGTTTTGAGTAATATTGACCTGTAAGTTTATCATTGCCCCAAGAAATTTCATTGCAAACGTCTGGGATTTGCTCATCGTCACACAAGACTGAGGAGAGCTTTCTCTGAAAGTTTCAGCATCCCTGGAGCTATTTAAACTCACTCATACGGACGAGTATGGAGCAGACACTGGACTGACATATAATGTTTCTGGCCAAACATCAGACAGAAGAGACTATGATAGCTATACTCAGCATATGAAGAGGGAGGAACTACAAAGTTTGGATGACATAGACATCTGTTGAACATGTACCAATGTGTTCTACTTGTTTTCAAATGGTAGAGTGTGAGTATTGAAAAGGAATTGGATATTGGTGAGCTACAACTAAGTCATGAATAAATTATTTTCTAGTAGCTTCAGCTGTTGTATGAATTCTGAAGTCAGTCACGTGAAATGTGAGAGAAATCCCGCACATTTGAAACTCTTCCATGACGTAATCTCTAGTGCTGTGCCTATAAATTTTAAATAGAACAGAACAGAACAGAACAGAATAGAATAGAATAGAATAGAACAGAACAGGTTGGAAGAGACCTTCAAGATCATTGTGTCCAACCTATCATCCAACACCACCCCACCAACTAAACCATGAAACCAAGCACCCTGTCAAGTCTCCTCCTGAACACCTCCAGTGATGGTGACTCCACCAGCTCCCCAGGCAGCCCATTCCAATGGGCAATCACTCTCTCTGTGTAAAACTTCCTCCTAACCTCCAGCCTAAACCTCCCCTGGCACAGCCTGAGACTGTGTCCTCTTGTTCTGGTACTAGTTGCCTGGGAGAAGAGATATAATAAGAATAATATATGTATACAACAAATCTTCTAACTTTTCAGTTCAGATGTGTCTGTGCACATCCAGCTGGTAAACACAGATTTGCAAAGGATCTATTTGACTGGGTGAAGAGCACCTCTCAGGCTTGCAAGAGGGGAAAAAAGTTGACTTTCAGGAATATTCTGTTGCCAGCTGGCTAGCAGAGATCAGTGTGTCCTGCTCCAATTTTTGGGTGCAATTTCAGAAAACCTTACAGAAGGAAGTCAAAATTTCAGTGGTTACACAGCTAACATGTCAGAGATGCGTCAGCAAATAAATTTCAGAGGGCTTGAAAAAGCTTCCTAAGGGCTCAGCTTTGCAAGGAAAAACATAAAGCACTTTTTAATGGAATGTAAGTTAACAATATTATTTTCTCTACATTCATATTTATATTATTTCATATTCCTTTTATAAACAAGTCAAAGGTTTAAGTCAATTGTAAGTTAAACATATTACAGTTCCAAGACTGGAACTATGTCTCCATGAATGGAGAATTAGAATCCTCTTGACTGCTGAACACATCACATGAATTGAGATTGTGCTAAAGCTGTTGGAACTGAAAGATCTGGGAAATGCTTTCTTGCTATGAGAGAAATTAGAACAAGTTAAATGAAAGGAAATGTCAATCTGCATAATAGCCCTGAATAAGTGAGGAGGTTCTGAATTTACATGTGAAAATCTGCATTCAGAAGTTAAGATTTGGACCACTATTTCTTTTGGGAATAAAGTATTCTTCATAAAATTAACTTCCTCCAAAAGAAGCACAACGTAAACCAGACATTTAATTCCTTGGATCTGTATTTAACCTCTGGCAATATGTTTTTCTATGGGTATGGTCAGCATTCTCTCTGTTATATTTTACAAGATTTGCTCGAAAGTTAATGAGACAGATTAATTTCCTTCTTCTATCCTGTCTGTTTTCAGTTAACCATTCCATTATTTTAGCAACTGTAATAAAATAATTAGGAAAGAGCCCAACAGAAAGCCAAAATGACTTTCAACTTTACTGGCCAACATAAATGAAGAAATGGGAATCACTTTTCCTTGCATAGGAAAAATCTTTTTTTTTTAAGTAACTCTTTAGTTTATTATTATTAGTTTATTATTGCTCTCTACAACTACCTGAAGGGAGGCTGTAGCCGGGGGGGGTTGGTCTCTTCTCCCAGGCAACCACCAACAGAACAAGAGGACACAGTCTCAAGCTGTACCAGGGGAAGTCTAGGCTTGAGGTGAGGAGAAATTTCATCACAGAAAGAGTTGTTGGCCATTAGAATGTGCTGCCCAGGGAGGTGGTGGAGTCACCATCACTGGAGGTGTTTAAGAGGAGACTGGATGAGGCACTTGTTGCCATGGTTTAGTTGATTACATGGTGTTGGGTGATAGGTTGGAATTGATAATCTTGAAGGTCTTTTCCAACATGATTGATTCTATGCTCCTATTATTAAAGCATTTTTGTTAAATTTTGTGTATATAATGTGTAAACTTGTTTTTAATTACAAAAATTTTGAGGCATTATTTGAAAGACTACTGCGACAAAAATATTTGGGGGAAGTACGGAAGTGATGTGAATGGAAAAGACTTAATTTATAGCCAGAAACATATTTTAACCTCAAAATAAAGCTATAGACAGATACATACACATACACACATCCATATATATATAATATAGTTATGTCATCTGAACGTGCTTAAAAAATGGGTTTTGTTCTGTTCTCCAAGGTGCCTTTTACTCTTTCAGAACTGAACATAAAGTCTGTAACAAATTACCAGCACATCTATCTGTCTACCTAGTTATCTATATTGTTATTTGACTGTTGATGTTAACCAGCTGGAGCAAATGGAACAAAAAGGAAAAGTGCTAGTGACCTAAGTTCAATCTAACTACTAAAAAACTACTTCCAAATTATGCAAAGTGAGAATCTGAGTGACTGTAGGAGCAAACTAATCTAAAATAAAATGTTTGTGACAGTATCAAATATAGAAAAAACAAGTTTAGTGCAACCTATTTTCAAAGCAAGGAAATGGCCATTGAACACAGAATTATGCAATCATCATGAAATACCTTGTTGTATGAATGTGCCACAGTATAGGTGGCAGACAAACCTAAGGGATCACTAACAGTCACTGCCCTGTGATTGATCCATATCATGACTCACATACTAAAGATAAGCCCTGTAGACTTTGCACTGATCTCAATTTGATGAGATCCAGAACGATGGAATATAGGAAAGAATCATGGAATGCCTTGGGTTGGAAGGGACCTTTTGAGGTCATCTAGTCCAACCCCCGCTGCAGTAAGCAGGGCCATCCCCAATTAGATCAGGTTGCTCAGCCCCTCATCAAGTCTGACACATGGCCATTTTAGGCAGGGGTCTGAAAGAACACAGTAGTGTATGCTTTTTGAGTGTGCACGTGGCAGTGTTTCCAGACATCCAAAGTATAAAGAAACTACTTTGCTGGTGTGATTTTATTCGCAATTAAAGCAAGGTCAAATCAATCAACCACAAGCACCTTCCGAGGTTCAGAATAGCTTTGGGTAACTTTCCACGTTATTTAGAAATCCAAGTAACTGAGAACTCGGTAAAAGAAAAAAAAAGTTCCATGATATCATAGGTTAAGCTTGAGACAACAAAGCGACCGGGATCTCACAGGGACTCGTGGTGTACGACCGGCTGCCCGAGAGCCAGCAACATGTCCTCGCAACTAATACGGCCAGGGGCATTCTGGGCTACATTCATTAGTGTGACCAGCCAGTCTAGGGAGAGCCTCTTCCCCTGCTAGTCTGCCCTGGCAAGGCCTCATCTGATATACTGCATCCAGTGCCCAGTTCAAGGACAAGGAGCTACTCGAGAGATCCCAGCACAGGGACACAGAGATGACGAGGAAGATGGAGTCTCTCTCTACTGAGGAAAGGGTAAGACTGGGTGGTGTGGAGTCTCTGCCTCTGGAGGCATTCAAAACCTACCCGGATGTGCTGCTGTGTGGTTTACTGTAGGCGATCCGCTGTAGGTGACCCGCGGCCGGCGGCGTGGCTCAGACCCACCGCAACAGCGCCACCGAAACGCCCACGCGCACGCTGCCGCCGCACAGCTCCGGCAGCTCAGTCCCCGCGCCGCAAGGGCTGATGGGGGAGCGGCAACTTGCGGGCGGCCACGTGTGAGCGAGGCGCGGGGCGGCTCGGCTCGGCAAGGCCGGCAGAGCGGGCCCCATCGCGCTGTTCCCTCTGCTGCGCACCGCTCGGCACCGCCCACCAGCTCCGCACTCTCTGCCCCCCACCCACCCCTCCTCCCCTCTGCTCCTGTCCCGCTGCGCCCTGCCCACACGGCCCGGACTGCCCTCTTGCCCGTGCTGCTCTACTTGCTCGGGTTTGGACTGCTCGCACTGCTCCGTTTTCGTTGATGCAGCCGTGTCCGCCTGCCACAAAGAATTTGGGACTGTTCCTGTGCTAATCCTACCATCTGAATCTAGGGAAATGATGAGATCTCTTCCTTCGCTCCTTGATTCGTTTTCTCACTGCCCGTTTCTACTGTTCCCTCTCCTTTGTTTTCCCGTTCTCACTCTCCTCCGGACCCATCTAATAAACGCAGTTCATCAGCCATTTGGCGTCGCTTGGCCTTTATTTACTCCGAGGGGGATTCTTTGACCTAGCACGAGCCGCCTTGCTGGCCAGAGTTGGTACAGGATAACCGGGTAGTAACAGTGCCAAGTCTTTCTCTCCAGAGCTGCTCTCCAGCAGAGCAGCCCCCTGCCAGTACTAGTGGATGGGGTTCTTGCCCAGGTGCGGGCCATTATGCTTGCCCTTAGGTTTCTCCCTGCCCCCTTCTCCAGGTCGTGCTGAATTGTAGCACAGCCATTAGTGGTAGTCTGCCTGAGGATGTACTGACTGACTGAAAGTTTTCTATCTATTTGAGGTAGAGGGAAAGTTATTCTGAGGAGCTTCTTTTCTGGACTATCCACTGCAATACGAGGTGAGAAGCGACTGTTTTGTGACCTCGTGTGACCATACAAGCCCAGCTAAAGTTTGCTGGGAGTCTGATGCCATGGAGTCAAGAGAACCCATTTGGGATCTGTAGGCCATTTGTGGATGGACAGTGGGTGGAATATGAGTTGTACATCGAAAACTGATAACTGAAGTTCTGGGAAGCCAGTGGCATCCTTTCACCGCTAAAAGTGTGTGACACTTTTAGTAGCAGGATTGCTCACGTGTGTGTGCTTTATTTTCTCTGATAACAGTTATAAATCATTCCTGCCAGAACAATTTCCCTCACATGGATTCCTAAAGCAACTATAAAACTTTGCAATATATAATTAATGCTACTTAAAATTAGTTTTCTTTTATTTGATTCTTTTTCTTTCAGTAGTGGTCTAAGGAATCAAAAGAACTCAAAACACAAAAGGCACATGCCTGCATTAGTAGAGACAACAAAAATGGTCTAATATTGGAACAAAGAAACACTATTTATCTTCCTCTCAGCAGAGAGGTTACTTGGTTTCATCTTGGATGGGGATTTTACTACAGCAAAGCTATTTGACTCACTCTCCAGTGTAACTAAAATTAACTTGGCAGTAAAGTCTGAAGGTCTCCCTTTCCTGTGAGGGTTCCTAATTTTTGTTTATGTTGTAGGGTCTCAGCTGGGAGACATCTGTCACATTTTGTTTCACTGGGTCAATAGGATCAACTTTACGAGCTTAGATGGAGAGGAAGAAATACAATGTGTTGAGTTCACCTCACTTCATCACGAGTTGTCTAGATGTAGTTGCCCCTGATATCTGTTCAGTCAACACAGACAGCTGCTTTCCGGAGCAAGGTTCAACTTTCAGAAACTTCAACAAGGACAATTTTAAGAACCTTCCAGCACAAATATATTTTCAAAACTTTGACCTTATCCTGGATTTAACTTAGTATAAGCCAAATATAAAAATGAGAAGAATGAAATGAAGTTACACCTTATTTTGTGTTCATCACATTAATCACTTTGTTCTACACTGTTTGTGTGAATTGACATAAGAGACACCAATGTGCAGGACAGTAGCCAGACTTGATGCATTACAATAGTTTTAAATCAGAAATGCTCAGGCTAAAACTCATTAATACTTCTGTTCCTATTCAGTGCACCAACATAATTCAGTGCTTCTCCCTCCTCATCTCCATGTGCACATCACAGATTTATCACCCAATTTTTAAGCCTCTACTCCAGTTACTATAGAGTCCTGAATGCTATTGAATATAGAAGACTACAAAACCAGGAAAACATTGAATCTGATGCGCCTGTTGGTTTGCAGGCTTGTGCATTGCTTTGTTTAGTTTTGTTTTCCTCTCAGCTGCAATGCAAATTTTAGGGTGTTCCTAACATCTAATTTAAAATGTCTACATTTCTGCCCTTCATAAAATAGAAACTCTTGGCAGTCAAGAGAGACATCAGAGAAGTAGAAGCTTAAGTAAGTCATCAGTGTAAGCTGAAGCACAACCATCAGCAAAAGTAGAAGCAAAGAGGAGAAATACAACTTTTTAACTGTATTAGCCTTTAGATAGAGGCATATAGTGACCAGAATTCAGTAACTCAACAGTGATAATTGCAAAATGCTGTTTATTACAGGAAGTTTCAAGGCTAAATAACAACAACTAATATGTGAGAGAATTTGCCTTGGTTTACCCATCTGTTTAGAATAGAATAGAATAGAATAGAATAGAATAGAATAGAATAGAATAGAATAGAATAGAATAGAATAGAATAGACCAGGTTGGAAGAGACCTTTGAGATTATCGTATCCAACCTATTATCCAACACCACCCAATCAACTAAACCATGCAACCAAGCATCCTATCAAGTCTCCTCCTAAACACCTCCAATGATGGTGTCTCCACCACCTCCATGGGCAGCCCATTCCAATGGGCAATCACTCTCTCTGTGTAGAAGTTCTTCCTAACCTCCAACCTACACCTGCCCTGGTGCAGCTTGAGACTGTGTCCTCTTGTTCTGGTGCTGGTTGCCTGGGAGAAGAGACCAACCTCCACCTGTCTAGAACCTTCCTTCAGGTAGTTGTGGAGAGTCTGTTTGGTCATAACAAGCCCATGCAGTGCAACAGGCTAGGGTTAAAGTGGTTGGAGAGCAGCCAGGCAGAAAGGGACCTGGGGGTACTGGTTGACAGCTGACTGAAGATGAGCCAGCAGTGTGCCCAGGCGGCCAAAAAGGCCAATGGCATCCTGGCCTGTATCAGGAACAGTGTGGCCAGCAAGAGCAGGGAAGTCATTGTGCCCCTGTACACTGCACTGGTTAGCCCACACCTTGAGCACTGTGCCCAGTTCTGGGCCCCTCATTTTAAGAAGGACATTGAGACACTTGAATGTGTCCAGAGAAGGGCAACGAGGCTGGGGAGAGGTCTCGAGCACAAGCCCTATGAGGAGAGGCTAAGGGAGCTGGGATTGTTTAGCCTGGAGAAGAGGAGGCTCAGGGGAGACCTTTCTGCTGTCTACAACTACCTGATGGGATTGGACGTGACGCTTGGTGCCATAGTCTAGTCATGAGGTCTTGGGTGACAGGTTGGATTTGATGATCTTTGAGGTCTCTTCCAATCTTGGTGATTCTGTGATTCTGAAAAGGAATGGGCATGGAAGCGAAATGTGAAAGATATTATGGAACAAGTGCTTCTAATCCAGACAATCTGTCCAGTGAATTTGTTTAGAATAATCTTTTGGTTTCCATTTCACACCCAATAGTGAATTATTTATGTTTTTCTACTTTTCTGCTGGAAATCTGCAGCTAAATTTTAAATGTGTAGCCTGAAACTGCCACAGGTTGCTGACTGCTCACTCATACCTATTTTTTTTCTTACTGCTTCTAGCCTGATATAAACTGTTAGTCAGTCCACACAAGCTCTCCAATCAAGCCTGGAATGTTTCCTTTCTCTTGTCTCACTATGGCCCTTTTTGTGGCAAGAATCTCCACAAGTGGCTTAAGAGTAGCAGGGGTCAGGAAAAAAATGCTCTTTTCCATGAGGGTCTGTGGTTTAACTTGCATCTCTTCTGAAGTGACAGAAGCATCTTCAGGGACACCACTAAAGGAGCCATCTGAACCCTCAAGAAAATCAGCTGATTATCCAGGGCTAGTACTAACAGAATTCTGGACTGATGCTGCGGAAGAGGCCATTGTTAGGAGGCTTGTGAGAGAGACTCCAGTCATCACCTGGACACTGACCACCCCAGCCTCTTCCAGGCCTTCCACTCCTTCCTCTGTGCACAGCTGTAAGTTAACGTTGTGCTTGTGCTTTGTTTTAGTGGGAAACATGGGCATAGGTTGCTGACTGCTCAGCTGCCACAGAGGCAGGCTGAGCACGCTGCAGAAGAGCTGAGGTGGTGGGCTCATGCTTCACCAGTTCTGAGACATGTAAGGTTCCCTGCCCGGCCTATGCATCTGCCATGGGGCAATCCCAAGAACTTCTGTCCTTCCACAGCTTTACCACCATTGCCTGTGCAGGCAGAAAGTGTGAAGTGGGTTCCGAGGTGGGGAGTCATAGGCAAAGCAAGGCCTTGGAGCCCTACAGCCTGACCCTTGGGCAAGGCCAGTGAGGTGGCAAGATCTTCCATGAGTGTGGTTGCAATTCAAGGCGCACACTCACTCTGTCTCTGCCATGCTTTGGAGAAGCAGGGCACTAACAGCAGTTGTACAGTGGAAGAGGTGCTCTCATAGCTGCATTTTGGGACACCTGAAGGGGAAATCCAATGAGAATGTAAGGCCAAAGACTGCCAAGGTCTTTGATCATGCTGCCTCCTGCTGCCAGGCCCCATCCTGCCATCCCATGCCACACCACCAGCATGCCACCATTTGTGTTATGAAGGCACCAAGAGCACAGCCACAACCACATGAGAGAGGCCAGCACCAAGGGAGATGATTCCAGCTCTGTGGATGGCATCTGAAGGAGCAACAGCAGGTCCCAGGATCATGTCATCTGATCTGACTTTCTGTAAGGCTCTTTGAGGTCTCTCTGCCTGGGAAGAGGAGACCCTGGGCACCACAACCTCCATGTTGGCTTTGCACTTTGTAGGGGTCAGGGCTTTGGCTGCCTTGGGTGGCTGTGAGTCACTGAACAGAGCCAGTGGGCGTGGCCAGTGGGCGTGGCTGCCTTGGATGGCTGAGAGTCACTGGACTGGGCCAGTGCATGTGGCCAGTGGTCCTGGCAACTCCATCCTGTGTGGTTTGTGACATCACAATGGGTGAGCAGCTATAACTGCGGCACTGGGCAGCAGTGCCTCAGTAGAGCTTCGGCTAACGGTAAGTGTGGGTGTAGGGAGGGGAGGGTGGATGAGAGCCAAGGCAGAGGGGTAGCTCCCTGGGGCATAGGAGGCCTCACCCTGCACTAAGGTGTCGGGACGATGGCAAGGGAAGACAAGTGGCAATCAATATGATTGATAAGCAAGCTCCAACTTTATTGTTCAAATGCACACCTTACAGAGCATCTCAGCTAAATATGCACAGATGTCATTATTCCATTGGCTATTGGTTCAGGGTTACAATATAATATCCAGCCTCCTTGCGGTTAGGTCTACGTGCAATTTCACAACCTCCTCTCTAACTAGTTCTTTGTTTCACATACACTTTGTTTCACATGCTGTTATCTTGTGCACAGCTGCAAGCACATCCACAAAGCTATGGTGACCTTGCTGCATCAGCACATCATCCAACTGTGAGCAGTAAACAACAAGATGGAGAACGGCCTACACACTTTGTTCAAACACTTGTTCCGTAGAACCATGTCCCTGAGATTCAAGCCATTCCTCAACACTAAGGCACCAGGTGCTCAGAGTAGCACCCTGAAGCTGGGGCTGGATGCAGACCCTTGCAGCATCCCAGCTGCCTGCAGCCCTTGAGGTCCTACCTGTCCCTAATTATCTGCTATTTCCGTGCTTGGTCTCCACCAGCAATTCCATTATTCCAGCCCCACTGAACCCCTTCTCTCCTTTCTCCTGCAGGCCATGGCTGCTACAAAGCTCCTAGCTTTGCTTCTGCAAGGCCTAATCCTGTTCTCAGTGAAGGTTCATGAGAAGCCGGATGAGGCCACATGGAAGCGCATGGAGGAGCGGGAGAAGGAGATGAAGCAGGAGATGACTCCTCTGATGGAGGAGATGGAGAGGAGAAGCCGACCTCAGTGGAGGCTGGTGCCCATGATCCAGCAGCAGAGGCCTCAGGAGCAGAGCATCACAAGCTGGGGAGCTGTGCTCTTTGCTGCCATTGCTGGAGTGCTAGTCCTCCTGTTTTGGCTCTCCTGGTGGCTCAGGAAAAGATGCCATGAGGCAGACTCAGCCCAAACCAAGAAGGATATCTTGGCCATCAGCATGGATGAAGAAAATGAGGAAAGAAGAGCTCTAGAAGGTCTGGAAGAGGAGAAGTTATCAGACATGATTTTTGACAGGTCCATCAAGTGGCCTGTGCAGAAAATCATCTCCAGGAGACTGGTGGTGAAGGGGCTGGTGGATAAGCTGCTGCACAACTTGCGAATGCGCCTGTCAAATAGTTTCTGGCCAGAGCTGCAGAATGCCATTGGTGTGGGCAGTGGCTTTGAGGGATGGAGTCCCGATGAAGCTGATCGTGTTATCTACCACCTACTTCTGCCCCTGAAGCCACCCACTGGACACAGGTTCCACCTGGAGCCACTAGGGAGCAGGCAGCAGATTCCAGGCAGGGACTGCCCCATCCGTGTGGAGCTGGAATGCACCTGTGGGGGACAGAAGGCGCTGTGCTTCCTCCACCGTCCTGAGAACCAGATGCCTAAGGTCCTGGACATCCTCTGCACCAACTCATACCTTGATGTGGCTAAACTCGCCCGCTGGTTCAAGGGTTTGGTGAAGAAAGCCTGGGTGGCATTGCCTGAGTCACGTCGCTACAAGATGAAGGTGCTGCCCGACAGCCAGACCTCCTGCCTGATGCAGCTGAAAAGTCACTCCGGAGACACCTTCATGCTTGACATCTTGTTTGGGGTACAGCAAGGTGCCTCAGATATCTTCTTCAGCAGCCCCCCTAGAGCAGACAGCAACACCCCAAGCACAATTTGGGCAGAGAGCTACCTTGTGGCAGAGAGGAAGTTCTTCATCCAAATAGCCGAAGAGGTTCCATATGGCAGCTACCACCTCAAGTGCCTACACCTCTGCACCACCATAATGAAGGGCACAGTCTTTACCCCTGATATGATCAAGACAGTTTTCATGCACGTCCTCAACACCACCCCCGTGTCAGGCTGGAGCAGAGAGGACTGCCTCATGCGCATGGCAGATGTCATGAGGTACCTGCACTACGCTCTGGAAGAGAAGCAGCTCGACAGCTTCTTCTTTGGCAGTGCAAAGGTGCCCAAGGAGATCATCTTGCCTCCAGACTTCAGAAGATCTAAGCCACCCAACCTCTTTGCGCATCTGGTGCAAGATCAGGCTGCCTACACAGAGGCATTGAGACAGTTTGAGGAGATTGAGGAGGAGCTTTTGGAGAGAGTGATCCCAGGGATCCTAAAGGAAGAGGCGTGCATGGAGCTGTGCCTCAGGAGGTGTATGTCAGCACCTGGAGACTGAGCAGCCTTTCCTCCTCCGTGCCCTCAGTGTCTTCTGGGAACTTTCCCCTCTGTACATAGTGGTAAGTCCTTGTTATTTGAGCAAGTGCTTCAGCTGTGTCTGTGTTTTGCTTTGTTGGGAAACGTGGCCATAGTTTTGCTGACTGCTCTCCTCCCCCAGAGTCAGGATGAGCACCTTGGCAGAAGAGCTGATGTGGTAGGCTTTGGTTTCTCTGATTCTTGTACTAAGGCTTCTGCCATGGGGCAATCACAAGAAATTCTACCCCTAACTACTTCCTCCTGGATCACAGGGGAACTATACTGCTCCCTGATTCAATCTGCCAGCTCAGGAGGCCAGTTGTCTGGAACACAACCTGCCCTGCTATTAAAAATGGAGGCAAAGAAGGTGTTAAATACCTCTGCCTTTTCCTCATCTTTAATTACAATATTCCCCACCATGTCCACTAAGGAGTGGAGGTTATCCTTGCCCCTCCTCTTGCCATAAATATAGAGGTGTATGCAGTATTAAATAAATTTGTGGTTCCATGGGTGGATTTTATTGTTAATCTCAGTTTGTTGAAAAGACTGCACCGCAGGGAGTACTTACAGGTTCTTCTCCTGTTTGTCATTTTTTTTAGGCAACATTAGAGGCATCATGGTCAGACCCACAGCAGTGCTCCAGAAGGAGGATGAGTGTGGTATTCAAACATTAGTCAAGATTGTATTTCCCTGAAGGAAGTAATATAAAAACCCAGAATAAAACCCACAAAACACAGATCTTAACTCTCTCTTAATTTGCTGTTAAAATAATGAAGAAGTTATGTTCCTGTACACAAGTAGACTATTTGGTTAAATACTTTCATGGTTTCTGGCATCTGGGTTCCTAACATCCCAATGTATGTTCATGCTATTCATGTTATGAGAAGAAGGGTTGATCAGAAAGTGGGAACAGCATCTCTATCTATCTCTATCTCTCTATATCCTCTATGTCTGTAACCTCAAAGAACTGTGATTCTTGGGCTTATAAAGTCAGTTAACAGGTAAAGGCCCACAAAAATTCTAACAGTGGGGAAAAGACAAGCAAGGTAGGTTTATTCATTACTTCACCCAATGGAAGAAGGATGAACCACAAACTATTACAAGACAGCTAACACTGAACAAATCCACGGGAATTTTCTTCTCCTTCCAGCCCTATCATCTACAGATGCAATGGAAGACTCTGCTCCAGGAGCTGCAGGGTCAAGAAATAGAAACAAGTTCAGAAAGTCATTATACAAAATCATGGAGAATACATCTCCTGAATGCTATCATAAATAACAGCCCAGTGCAGCCAAGAAGACCCAAAACTCACTGTTGCTGGGAAAAGCGTGACCTATTTCCCTTCTCATTCACTAACTGCTACCAGTAGGGATGGGCTACAGCTGAAATTGTTTTCATTGAACTGGTATGTTAATTCTTAGGAACTTTTCAGAGGTACTAACCACCTGCTGGTTTCAATTGTTTCTGTGGGGAAAAAAATGTTTTGGAAAAAGCACATTTTTAAAACCATAGGAATTCTCAGGTATTGTTTCATTTCTAAAGTGATCATGATTTAGTGTATCAGTACTGACAGAATGAAAGCTCTCACCACATGTCGCTCTGTCTGCTTTCTTGGGGTTTAAAACAAATCATTAATAGTTTCCAGCATGAATAATTGAGAATGAAAATTTGTAGACAGGCAGTCAAAACAATCAGGCATGCTGAGAATTTTGAAACCTTGAGAGGGCTGGCTTAACAACCAACAAACACTATGAAAAAAACCCCGAGATAATTACTGAAATCAAAGCTTGATGATCCAGAAAACTATTTACCGACCACATTAAAGAAGAATAAACATTCTTATTTAGTTGATAATGCAACAGTAAAATTGCACAAATCTGAAGTGGGTGTGGGTCATCAAAATGAATCAGTTGCTTGGGTTACCAGACATAACATTCAATCTTCCATTTGTTACATCTACTAGGAGAAAACAAACACTTGTGTAAGAACAGCAGAACACCTTTTCCAGAAAACTACCTTCCCCTTTCTCCTTAGGAAGATGTTCCTGCATTGCCCTACTTATATCCCAGCTGTAGTGGGTTTACCTTGGCTGACAGCCACTAGATCAGGTTGCTCAAGGCCTCATCCAACCTGGCCTGGAACACTCCCCCGGGAGGGGGCATCCACAGCCTCCCTGGGCAACTTGTTCCAGCATCTCAGTTCTCACTATAAAGACTTTCTTCCCGATATCTAATCTAAATCAACCCTTCTCAAGCTTCAAGCCATTCCCTCTCATCCTATCACTATCCTATGTATTTGTTTAACATAAAGACCATTCCCCTCCCCGCCCTGCTTCATTTGTAGTTATTTTTTATAGTTAGGCTGAAATAAATCAACTGCAGTTGGTCACACTGGGGACAGTTCAAGGACACTGACATCTCTTGACAGCTGAAGGATTCAGAAGGAGAAGTTGTGCAGAGTGCTTGCCCACATGCTGAGTATGTCAGATCCTAGATGTCAGTATCAGTTATGTTGCTGCTCTTTGTGCAACACTTGGCAAGCTATTTTGGTGCTATGTTTTATGCTAGTTTTAACTCCTGACTCTTTAAATTATAGATGTTTGGGCATATTCTATGCATAGATCTGCCACTCTGGATATTAAACACATTTCCATTCCCAGTTTTAAGGATAAAAACAACAAAACATGACTGTTAAAGTTTGGATTACATATAATGTCAGGTAATTAGTCATGAAGGAAGCACAGCATTTCCATTCCCAGTTTTAAGGGCTTGTGCAGGAGAGACTGACAGATAGGAAGGCTCCTTACCTACTAGATTGTAAGGAAGTGATGTGTAAGCAAAGGAAAAAGGAGATTCGTACTCCACCTGAGGTGCGTTTAAAGCTGTGTTGCTAACTTCTGCAACTACTTCCCAGTCATTCATTCCAGTATATGGTTGAAGTGGAGCTGTAATTTTACCCTTTGTTGCTGTTTACCTGTCCCTCCAGGTAGTTTTGTGCCTACAGAACTGAGTCAACCTGAAATCACTGAAACCTCACTCATGGTCGCTCAGGCTGCTTGTCTACAGCGATGAGGAATCATACAGCCTTCTCCTAGTTAGATTATTAGCAGTTTTGTCAGTCAGTAATTGATGTCCGTATTGAGTACAATGTACACAGGGAGTACAAGCTTGCTTTCAGATGATTCCTGAGTTTATGGTAAAAAATTCACAATTACAATGTGAATTTCCATTCATTCTTAGTCTGCCTACTGTTCTGTTGAGCATATTGTGGTGGCAACAGGATCGTTCTCCTTTAAATCACCGCTTGTGGAATTCTAAGACCCTGCTCACTGTGGAGCGAGTGCATGTCACCTCATCCAGATAAAAAGGCAGCAATGTGGTTTATTGAGGCAGATTAATAATTTGACAAATTCTGAATGAAATTCATAGCATTTAGCAGAAATTAACAAAGGTTAATTGAGGTTCAGTTTGATACAAGGTCACTGCATTACTTACTGTAATGCAAGTGATTAACATGATTGGATTAAAATATTTGTGTGAGTATAGAATCACAGCACCATAGAATCATAGACTAGTTTGGGTTAAAAGGGACCTTAATGATCATCTAATTCCAATTCTCCTGCCATTTGCAAGGACAACTCCTTCTGGACCAGATTTCTTAAGGCTTTGAACTTCCAGGGTCGGAACCTCCACAACTTTAGGCAACACTTTCCAGTGTCTTACCACCCTTGTGGGAAAGTATTTCTATTAACTTCTAATCTGAATTAAGCTTTTTCCAGTTTGAAGCCATTCCCCCTTGTCCTG
>NW_026530702.1:0-47310 GCF_014839835.1 Dryobates pubescens
GGAGAGAGAGCTCCTTGGGGGTGGGCAGAGAGGAGAGAAGGGGAGAGCTACTTGGGGGTGGGCAGAGAGGAGAGAGGGAGAGAGAGCTCCTTGGGGGTGGGCAGAGAGGAGAGAGGGAGAGAGAGCTCCTTGGGGGTGGGCAGAGAGGAGAGAGGGAGAGAGAGCTCCTTGGGGGTGGGCAGAGGAGAGAGGGAGAAGAGAGCTCCTTGGGGGTGGGCAGAGAGGAGAGAGGGAGAAGAGAGCTCCTTGGGGGTGGGCAGAGAGGAGAGAGGGAGAAGAGAGCTCCTTGGGGGGTGAGCATGGAGGAGAGAGGGAGAGAGAGCTCCTTGGGGGTGGGCAGAGAGGAGAGAGGGAGAAGAGAGCTCCTGGAGTGGGCACCCCCCAGAGCTCGGGGGTGGGCGGGCAGGGGGGAGGTGGGGCAGCCCTGGCAGGGGGGGAGCTCACAGGTGGGCTCCCTGCCTGGCAGCTCCTCCCTGCTACCTGGACATAGTCCCTGAGGACCACCGGCTGGAGAGCCCGACCACCCCCCTGCTGGAGGAGGCCGACAGCTTCGACAGCCCCATCTTCATGTACGCCCCCGAGTTCAAGTTCATGCCCCCCCCCACCTACACCGAGGTGAGCAGCCAGCAGGGGGCAGCAGGGGGGCTGGGAGAGACCCGGGGGGGGGAGGGGGGAGGGATGAAGCGGGGAGAGGATGGAGGGAGGAGGGATTGGGGAAGGGAGATGAGGTGGGGTGAGGGTGGATGGAGGTGGGGGATTGGGGGGTGGGGGAGTGGGTGAGAGGATAATGATGAAGATGAATGGGGTGAGAGGATTGGGGATGAGGAGGGGGAGGGAGGGGATGAAGAGGGGAGGGGTGGGATGAGGAGTGAGGGATAGGGTGAGAGGATAATGATGAGGATGAATGGGGTGAGAGGATTGGGGATGAGGAGGGGGAGGGGTGGGATATGGGATGGGGTGAGGAGTTAGGGATAGGGTGATGAGGATGGACAGGTGAGGGATAGGGTGAGAGGATAACCAGGATGAGGATGGAGGGGTGAGGAGGGAAAGGGTAGGGTGAGAGAGTGATGAGGATGGAGGAGGTGAAAGGATTGGGGGTGGGGATGGAGGAGTTGGATGAGGAGTGAGGGATAGGGTTGAGAGGATGATGAGGATGGAGGAGCAAGGGGTAGGGGGAGAGGATAACCAGGATGAGGATGGGATGGGGTGAGAGGATTGGGGGTGAGGAGGGAAGGGTAGGATTTGGGATGGGATGAGGAGTGAGGGGTAGGGTGAGAGGGTAACTAGGATGAGGATGGATGGGGGTGAGAGGATTGGGGGTGAGGATGGAGGAGTGAAAGGGCAATGAGGACGATAGATGGGGTGAGAGCAGTGGGGGTGAGGATGGATGGGGTGAGAGGAGTGGGGGTGATGGATGGGGATGGGGTGAGGGGGGAAGGGTGAGAGGGCAATGAGGATGAGGATGGATGGGGTGAGAGCAGTGGGGATGAGGTGGATGGGGTGAGGGGGGGAGGGTGAGAGGGCAATGAGGATGAGGATGGAGGGGGTGAGAGCAGTGGGGATGAGGTGGATGGGGTGAGAGGAGTGGGGATGATGGATGGGGATGGGGTGAGGGGGGTAGGGTGAGAGGGCAGTGAGGATGAAGATGGAGGGGGTGAGAGCAGTAGGGATGAGGATGGAGGGGGTGAGAGCAGTAGGGATGAGGTGGATGGGGTGAGAGGAGTGGGGATGAGGATGGGGATGGGGTGAAGGGGGTAGGGCGAGAGGGCAGTGAGGATGAAGATGGATGGGGTGAGAGCAGTGGGGATGGGGATGGAGGGGGTGAGGGGTTAGGGTGAGAGGGCAATGCTGAGGCTGGGTGCAGCTGGGCTGGAGGAGGGGGTGTGGGGGGAAGGTGGCGCTGCCAGGGCTGGGGGCCGCAGCTGGGCAGGGCCTCAGTGCAGCCCCTTGCGCCCCCAGGTGGATCCCTGTGTGAACAACAACAGCAGCAGCAGCAGCAGCAATGTGCAGTGAGGGCAGCGCTGAGGCCTTGGCCTGGACTCTGACTCTGGAGCTCGCTGCTGCTGCACCGCCCCGGGGGGGACCTGCCCCGGGGGGGGCGCCCTGCCTGCCACCCACCCCTGGCCTGACCTGGAGAAGAGGGGGCAGGAGACCCTCGGGGTTGGGGCAGAGGGAGAAGCCCCCAACCCCTTGGAGAGAGGACAGATGGCAGCCCCCCCAAAGCCTTTAGCGGGGGGAGAGCCTCACGGAGATGCCTTCGGCCCAGGGGGGGCTGCTGGGGGGGGGGGCCTGGCCCCTGGCTCCCTCCTGGTGCTCCTTGGCCACCTTGGTGCTCCTGGAACCATCCTGAAGCCGTCCTGAAGCCATCCAACGGTGCTGGGCCTCGGAGGGGGCCTCGACCCCGGCCAGGGGAGCCCAGGCCTGGCACTCACCAACTGCTGCCAGCCTCGGCCTGCAGCAGGGGAAGCCCTCTGGGGGGGTCCCTGCTCTGGGGATCCCTCTTCTGGGGGTCCCTGCTCTGGGGTCCTTCCTTTGGGATCCCTCTTTTGGGGGGTCCCTGCCCTGGGGGTCCTTCTTCTTGGGTCCTTCCTTTGGGATCTCTGCTCTGGGGGGGTCCCTCTTCTGGGGTCCTTCCTTTGGGATCCCTCTTCAGGGGGTCCCTGCTCTGGGGTCCTTCCTTTGGGGTCCCTGCTCTGGGGGGTCCCTGCTCTTGGGGCCCCCTCCTCTGGACACAAACCCTTGTGTGGAAATCTCTTTTTTGTGGTTGTTTTTTACTGGGTGTTTTTTTTATGGGGAGGGGGTTTGGGGGGGGGAGGGGAGGGGGAGAGAGGGAGGGGGGAGGGGAGGTTCACTTTTGTACCTGTGGTTGGTGTCCCTTACCCCTGGGGGGTGAGGAAGGCTCAATAAAGACTTGCTGGCACCTGCCTTGGCCTGGCTGCCTTCACTGGGGGGGCACAGGGCTGGGGGGTGGGCACCCGGGGTGGGCACTGGGGGGGGAGGACCCTCCCCTCCCCCCGTGGGTGACCCCAGGGCCTTTGGGTGCTGGCTCCTGGGGGAGGTTTGGGTCAGCAGGTGACCAAACTTGGGCAGGAGAAAGGAGGTCTGGGTGGGAGGTCTGAAGGCAACCCCCAGGGGGAGGGGGGCAGGGGGGGGTCCTGCTGGGCTCCTGCAGCCTTCATCACCTTCAGCTTCACCACCACCTGGATCTTCAGCATCTCCTCTGCCCCTCCTCCTCCTCCTCCATCTCCTCCTCCTCCTCCATCTCCTCCTCCTCCTCCATCTCCTTCTCCTCCTCCATCTCCTTCTCCTCCTCCATCTCCTTCTCCTCCTCCTCCTCCATCTCCTCCTCCTCCTCCATCACAGCATCACCAAGGTTGGACGAGACCCCGAGGAGCATCGAGTCCAAGCTGTCCCCACAGACCTCATGGCCAGGCCCTGGCTCCAAGGGCCACATCCAGTCCCCTCCTGAACCCCTCCAGGGATGGGGACTCCACCACCCCCCTGGGCAGCACATCCCCAGGGCCAATGACTCTCAGTGAAGAACTTTCTCCTCACCTCGAGTCTAAACCTCCCCTGGCACAGCTTGAGGCTGTGGCCTCTTGTTCTGCTGCTGGGTGCCTGGGAGGAGAGCCCAACCCCCACCTGGCTGCAGCCTCCCTGCAGGGAGCTGGGGAGAGCAATGAGGTCTCCCCTGAGCCTCCTCCTCTGCAGGCTCAGCAACCCCAGCTCCCCCAGCCCCCTCCCCAGGCCTGTGCCCCAGCCCCCTCCCCAGCCCTGTGCCCCAGCCCCCTCCCCAGCCCTGTGCCCCAGACCCCTCCCCAGCTCTGTTGCCCTTCCCTGGACCCCTTCCAGCCTCTCAACCTCCTTCCTACCCTGAGGAGCCCAGAGCTGGACACAGGACTCCAGCTGTGGCCTCAGCAGTGCTGAGCACAGGGCAGGATGAGCTCCCTGCCCCTGCTGCCCACACTCTGCCTGACCCTTGGCCCTCTGTGCCCCCTGGGCACACTGCTGGCTCCTGTTGAGCTGCTCTCCCCCAGCACCCCCAGGTCCCTCTCTGCCCCCAGCCTGTGGCCCTGCCTGGGGTGGCTGTGGCCAAGCTGCAGCCCCTGGCACTTGTTGGATGCCCTCCTGCTGGGCTCTGCCCCTCTGCCCAGCCTGCCCAGGGCCCCCTGCAGAGCTCTGCTGCCCTCTCACTGCCCAACCTCTGCCCCCAGCTGGGGGTCAGCTGCAGATGTGCTGCTGGCTGACTCCATCCCCCCCCTCCAGCTCATCAATGAAGATATTGATCAGGCTGGGGCCCAGCACTGAGCCCTGGGGGGCACCACTGGGGCCTGGCTGCCAGCTGGATGCTCTCCTCCTCCTCCTCCTTCATCTTCTCCTCCTTCTCCATCTTCTCCTCCTCCTCCTTCATCTTCTCCTCCTTCTCCATCTTCTCCTCCTCCTCCTCCATCTTCTCCTCCTCCTCCTTCATCTTCTTCTCCTCCTCCTCCATTTTCTCCTCCTCATCTTCTCCTCCTCCTCCTCCTTCATCTTCTCCTCCTCCTTCATCATCTTCTCCTCCTCCTTCATCTTCTCCTCCTCCTCCTCCTCCATCTTCTTCTCCTCCTCTTCCCCCTCCTCCATCTTCACCACCTCCTCCTTCTCCCCCTCCTTCGCCTCCTCCTCCTTCCCCCTCCTTCATCTTCACCTCCTCCTCCACCTCCTTCACCTTCATCTTCACCTCCCCCCTCCTCCACCACTGCCATCCTGGAGCTTCATCTCCACTACTTCCACCTCCTCTTCCTCCTTTAGGGGAAGCAGGGCAGAGGTGGTGGCAGGAGGCCACTGCTGGCCGCTGTCACCTCTGCCCTGCTTGGCACCAGCTGCCCCCCCCCGGCCCCTCAGCTTCCCTGGCCCTGTGCCCTGCTGTTGTCTGCCCCCTGTTGTGCCCCCCCCACCCCCTGCCCCCCCCCCCCCCCGGGGCTGCTCTTATCTGGCACTGCCAGCCTGGCCCAAGCCTTATCAGCAGGAAGCCAACAGCTGCCCTGGCTGCAGGGGCACCTGGCAGGCTGCCACCTCTGGCCCCAGCTGGGGCTGCTGCCCAGTGCCCACTGCCACCCCTGACCCCCCCCTGCCCACCACCACTCACTGCCCACCACCCACTGCCACCCCTGACCCCCCCCTGCCCACCACTCACTGCCCACCACCTCCTGCCCACTGCCACCCCTGACCCCCTCCTGCCTGCCCACCACCCACTGCCCACCGCCCACTGCCATCCCTGACCCCCTCCTGTCTGTCCACCACCCACTGCCACCCCTGACCCACCCCCTGCCCACCACCCACTGCCCACTGCCACCCCTGACCCCCCCCTGCCCACCACTCACTGCCCACTGCCACCCCTGACCCCCTCCTGCCCACCACTCACTGCCCACTGCCACCCCTGACCCACCCCCTGCCCACCACCCACCGCCCACTGCCGCCCCTGACCCCCTCCTGCCCACCACCACCCACTGCCCACCGCCCACTGGCATCCCTGACCCCCTCCTGTCTGTCCACCACCCACTGCCACCCCTGACCCCCCCCTGCCCACCACTCACTGCCCACTGCCACCCCTGACCCACCCCCTGCCCACCACCCACTGCCCACTGCCACCCCTGATCCCCTCCTGCCTGCCCACCACCCACTGCCCACTGCCACCCCTGACCCCCTCCTGCCCACCACCACCCACTGCCCACCACCCACTGCCACCCCTGACCCCCTCCTGCCCACCACCCACTGCCCACCACGACCACGCTTGCCCCTCCCCCCCCTTGCCCACCCACGACCACCCTTGACCCCCACCCATGACCATGCTTGACCCTCCCCACCCTTGCCCCCCTCCCACGACCACCCTTGAGCCCCCTCTTGCCCACCCACAACCACCCTTGAGCCCCTCCCCCTTGCCCACCCTTCACCCTCCCACGACCACCCTTGACCCTCCCCCACCTTGCCCACCCACGACCACCCTTGACCCCCACCCACGACCACCCTTGACCCCCACCCATGACCACCCTCCCCCCCTTGCCCACCCACGACCACCCTTGACCCCCACCCACGACCACCCTTGAGCCCCCACCCATGACCACCCTCCCCCCCTTTGCCCACCCACGACCACCCTTGACCCCCACCCACGACCACCCTCCCCCCCTTGCCCACCCACGACCACCCTTGAGCCCCTCCCCCTTGCCCACCCTTGACCCCCTCCCATGACCACCCTTGACCTTTCCCCCCCTTGCCCACCCACGACCACCCTTGACCCCCACCCACGACCACCCCTTCCCCCTCCGCTTAGCCTCCCCCCAGCGGCTCCCTCCCGAGCCCCCCCCCGGGACGGTGACGTCATCCTGCAGCCTCTTCCCCCCTCCCCCCCCCCCCCCCGTGCCCGGCGCTGTGCCCAGGGCCTGCTGGCGCCGTGCCAGGGCCGGTGCCCAACTGGGGGAAGGGTCAGGGCTGGCACTGCCAACTATGGGCAGGAGAGCAGCGCCGGGGGGGGGGACAGTGGGGGCTGGGGGGGGAGAATGGGGGCTGGGGGGGCAGTGGGGGCTGGGAGGGGGCAGTGGGGGCTGGCAGGGGGCAGTGGGGGCAGGCAGGGGGCAGTGGGGGCTGGGAGGGGGCAGTGGGGGCTGGGGGGACAGTGGGGGCTGGGAGGGGGCAGTAGGGGCTGGCAGGGGACAGTAGGGGCTGGGGGGACAGTGGGGGCTGGGAGGGGGCAGTAGGGGCTGGGGGGGCAGTGGGGACTGGGGGGCAGTGGGGGCTGGGGGGGACAGTAGGGGCTGGGGGGGCAGTAGGGGGGCAGTGGGGACTGGGGGGAGAGTGGGGACTGGGAGGCGGCAGTGGGGGCTGGGGGGGGCAGTGGGGGCTGGGAGGGGACAGTGGGGGCTGGGAGGGGGCAGTAGGGGCTGGGGGGACAGTGGGGGCTGGGAGGGGGCAGTAGGGGCTGGGGGGACAGTGGGGGCTGGGAGGCAGTGGGGGCTTGGGGGGGGGACAATGGGGGCTGGAGGGACACAATGGTGGCTCGGGGTGGGACACACTGGGGACCGGCGAGGGGACTGGGGGAGCAGTAGGGGCTGGGGGGGGGACAGTAGGGACTCGGGGGGGGCAGTAGGGGCTTAGGGGGGGACGATGGGGACTGGGGAGGGGACAGTGGGGACTGGATGAACAATGGGGGCTGGAAGGGGACAATGGGGACCTGGGGGGGGGGGCAGTGGCGACTTGGGGGGGGAGGAAGCCAGGGCTGGGCTGGGGGCAGGATAAGGCCAAGGGAAGGAAAGGGAGGGGAGGGGAAAGGGGAGAGAGGGAGGGGAAGGGGCTGGGGGGGGGCTGAGGATAGCATGGGGGGGGCTGAGCACAGGGACAGGCTGGGGGGGGCTGGGGGGGCTGAGCACAGGGACAGGAGGGGAGGGGGCTGGGGGGGTGCTGAGCACAGGGATGGGATGGGGAGGGGGCTGGGGGGGGCTGAGCACAGGGATGGGATGGGGAGGGGGCTGCGGGGGGGCTCAGCACAGGGATGGGATGGGGAGGGGGCTGGGGGGGGGCTGAGCACAGGGACAGGCTGGGGGGGGGCTGCGGGGGGGCTGAGCACAGGGACAGGCTGGGGGGGGGCTGGGGGGGCTGAGCACAGGGATGGGCTGGGGAGGGGGCTGGGGGGGGGCTGAGCACAGGGATGGGCTGGGGGGTGCTGGGCACAGGGGTAGGATGGGAGGGGGCTGGGGGGGCTGAGCACAGGGATGGGCTGGGGAGGGGGCTGGGCACAGGGACAGGATGGGAGGGGGCTGGGGGGGGCTGAGCACAGGGATGGGCTGGGGGGGGCTGGGCACAGGGGTAGGATGGGAGGGGGCTGCTGGGGGGGGGGTCCACAGGGAGCATCCCAGTTTTGATCCTTGGATTGGGGTCTGGGGGGGCGGGGGGGGGGGGGGGGGGGGCGCCACACCCTCACACACAACACCCTCGGGACCCCCTCCCACTGCCCCCCATCCCCCCCCCCCCCCCCAGTCCATCTCCCCCCCCCCTCCATCCCCATCCCGCAGGGGCTCTGTGCCCCCTCCCAGCAGGAGGAGAAAGGTTGGGAGGGAGCCCTGGGGGGGGGTCCGTGTGTGTGTCCCCCCCCCCCAGGCTGGGGGGCAAGCAGCAGCAGCCCCCCCCCGGACTCCTCCTGCGGGGGTCCCTGGCTCCCATTTGGGGACACTGCCTGGGGGGGGGGGGTGGGGGTCCCGGGGGGGGGGGGGCGGCTAAGCCCCAGGCAGGGACTGAGAGCCGGCTCCGGGCAGGAAGCTTTGCCCCGGGGGGGGGCAGAGGTTGGGAGGCACTTCCCTATCACCTGAGCCTCACGTGAGCGGCCCCCGCCCTGCCCCACCCCGCCCCGCCCCCGCCCCGCCCCCCCCGGCTGCACAAACAACTCCTAACCCCCCCCCCAAAATAGCTGAAATGACTCCAAACCCTTCCCCCCCCCCAAATAAATCCTTCCCCCCCCCCCAAGTGGGTCCCCAAATTGAGGGGGGGTCCCCAGATTGAAGGGGGGGTCCCCAATTTGAGGGGGGGGTCCTCAACTTGGGGAGGGGGTCCCCACTTTGAGGGGGGGTCTCCAACTTGGGGGGGAGGGCCGCAGCTTGAGGGGGGGTCCCCAATTTGAGGGGGGGTGTCCTCAACTTGGGGAGGGGGGTCCCCACTTTGAGGGGGGGTCCCCAACTTGGCAGGGAGGGCCCCAGCTTGGGGGGGGGGTCCCCAACTTGGGGAGGGGTCCACAATTTGATTGGGGGGCTCCTCCAACTTGAGGGGGGGTCCTCAGCTTGAGGGAGGGTCCCTAGATTGAGGGGGGGTCTCCAACTTGGGAGGGGGTCCTCAATTTGAGGGGGGGGCTCCTCCAACTTGAGGGGAGGTCCCCAGCTGGAATGGGGTTCCCCAGCTTGAGGGGGCGGTCCCCACGTTGAGGGGGGGTCTCCAACTTGGGAAGGGGTCCCCAGCTTCAGTGGGGGTCCCCAATTTGAGGGGGGTCCCCAACTTGGGAGGGGGTCCCTAATTTGAGGGGGGGTCCTCAACTTGAGAAGGGGTCCACAATTTGAGGGGGGGGCTCCTCCAACTTGAGGGGGGGGTCCCCAACTCGGGGGGCTCCCCACCTTGAGGGGGGGTCCCCAGATGGAATGGGGTTCCCCAACTTGAGGGGGGGGGTCCCAAACTTGGGAGGGGGTCCCCACTTTGAGGGGGGGTCTCCAACTTGGAAGGGGGCCCTCAATTTGAGGGGGGGTCTCCAACTTGGGAAGGGGTCCCCAGCTTCAGTGGGGGGTCCCCAACTTGGGGAGGGGGTCCCAAACTTGGGGAGGGGTCCCCAATTTGATGGGGGAGGCTCCTCCAACTTGAGGGGGTGTCCCCAACTTGGGGAGGGGGTCCTCAACTTGGGAGGGGGTCCCCACTTTGAGAGGGGGGTCTCCAACTTGGGAAGGGGTCCCCAACTTCATGGGGGGTCCCCAGCTTGAGGGGGGGTCCCCAACTTGAGGGGGCGGTCCCCAAATTTGAGGGGGTCCCCAACTTGGAGGGGGGTCCCCAACTTGGGGAAGGGGTCCTCAACTTGGGAGGGGGTCCCCAAATTTGAGGGGGAGGGTCCCCAACTTGGGTGGGGAGGGCCCCAGCTTGAGGGGGGGGTCCCCACTTTGAGGGGGGGGGTCTCCAACTTGGGAAGGGGTCCCCAACTTCATGGGGGGGGGCTCCTCCAACTTGAGGGGGGGTTTCCACAACTTGAAGGGGGGTCCCCAAATTTGAGGGGGGGGTCCCCAACTTGAGGGGGGGGTCCCCAGCTTGGGGAGGGGGTCCCCAACTTGGGGAAGGGGTCCTCAACTTGGGAGGGGGTCCCCAGCCTGACGGGGGGGTCCATAGATTGAGGGGGGGTCCCCAACTTCATGGGGGGGTCCCCATCTTGGGGGGGGGGGTCCCCACCCCCCGGGGCAGAGGCAGCCCCCCCAGAATCTCCAAATCTGCTTTAATCTCCCCAAAATGAGTTCCAAAAACCCCAAGTGGCCAAAAGCTGCCCCAAAAACTGGGGGGGGGGACCCGGGGGGGGCTCCAGAAGGGGCCGAAGGGACAAGGCTGGGGGGGGGGTGTGAGAGGGGGGGGCGCGGGGGGGGGGGGGGGGGGGGGGGGGGGTGAGGGGGCGCAGGGGGGGGGGAGCGGGGGGAGGTCCTTTCCCGCTGGGGCCCTGGCGGTGTCCCCCTCCCCCCCCGGGATGTCCCCTCCGGGGCTCCCCCTCCCCCCCCCGGCAGCCCCCGGCCCCGGCCCCGGCCCCGGCCCCGGCCGCGCTGCCTGGAGCCCGAGCGCCACCTGCTGGCTGCCAGGGGAAGGGCAGCGACGGAGGACAGCGAGGGCCGGAGACGGGGGGGAGGGGGACAGGGACAGGGGGACCCCAGGGGAGCAGCTGGGTGGCAGGGGGGCGCCGGTGACCCCCAGGGGGTGACAGGGGAACACCAATGGCCCAAAGTGGGGGACAGGGGACCCCAATGGCCCAGAGGGGGTGACAGGGGACAGAGGGCACCCAGGTGTCCCAAGGCAGGTGACAGAGGACCCAAGTGTCCCACAGTGGGGGACAGAGGGGACCCCAGTGTCCCAGGGGGGTGGCAGGGGCCGGGGGTGCCCCAGGGCGGGGTGCCAGGGGCCGGGGGTGCCCCAGGGGGGGTGGCAGGGGCCGGGGGTGCCCCGGGGGGGGTGCCAGGGGCCGGGGGTGCCCCAAGGGGGTGGCAGGGGCCGGGGGTGCCCCGGGTGGGGGTGCCAGGGGCCGGGGGTGCCCCGGGGGGGTGGCAGGGGCCGGGGGTGCCCCGGGGGGGTGGCAGGGGCCGGGGGTGCCCCAAGGGGGTGCCAGGGGCCGGGGGGTGCCCCGGGGGGGTGCCAGAGGCCGGGGGTGCCCCAAGGGGGTGCCAGGGGCCGGGGGTGCCCCGGGGGGGTGGCAGGGGCCGGGGGTGCCCCAAGGGGGTGGCAGGGGCCGGGGGTGCCCCGGGAGGGTGGCAGGGGCCAGGGGTGCCCCGGGGGATGCCAGGGGTGCCCTGGGGGGGTGGCAGGGGCTGGGGGTGCCCCGGGGGGGGTGGCAGGGGCCGGGGGTGCCCCGGGGGGGGTGCCAGGGGCCGGGGGTGCCCCAAGGGGGTGGCAGGGGCCGGTGCTGCCCCAGGGGGGTGCCAGGGGCCGGGGGTGCCCCCGGGGGGGGGGCAGGGGCCGGGGGTGCCCCGGGGGGGGTGGCAGGGGCCGGGGGTGCCCCGGGGGGGTGGCAGGGGCCGGGGGTGCCCCGGGGGGGGGCAGGGTCAGTAGACAGCCTCGTCCATGTTGTCGTCGCTGTCCCCCCCGAAGTCCTCTCCGTTGTCGAAGTAGGACATGATGTAATCTGTCTCCTGGGGAGGGCGGGGGGGGGGCTCAGTGCCGCCCCCGGCCGCTGGCCCCGCCCCCCGCCCCGCCCCCCGCCCCGCCCCTCACCTCCTCGTGCTCCTCCTCGTCGTACTCCTCCTCCTCCTCCTCCTTCCCTTCTTCCTCCTCCTCCTTCTCCTCCTCCTCCTCCGAGGTCACCTCCTCCTCCTTCTTCTCCAGGCTCTGGGGAGGGGAGGGGGCAGGGGACACCCCCAAGGTGTCACCCCCAAGATGTAACCCTTGGGTCACCCCCCCAGGGAACCCCCCCAAAGCGTCACCCTTGGGTCCCCCCCAAAGTGTCACCCTTGGGTCCCCCCCCAAAGTGTCACCCTTGGGTCACCCCCCCTTGGGACCCCCCCCAAAGTGTCACCCTTGGGTCCCCCCCCAAAGTGTCACCCTTGGGTCACCCCTCCTAGGGACCCCCTCCCCAAAGTGTCACCCTTGGGTCACCCCCCCTTGGGACCCCCCCAAAGTGTCACCCTTGGGTCACCCCTCCTAGGGACCCCCTCCCCAAAGTGTCACCCTTGGGTCACCCCCAAAGTGTCACCCTTGGGTCACCCCCATAGGGACCCCCCCCAAAGTGTCACCCTTGGGTCACCCCCAAAGTGTCACCCTTGGGTCACTCCCCTAGGGACCCCCCCCAAAGTGTCACCCTTGGGTCACCCCTCTAGGGAACCCCCCCAAAGTGTCACCCTTGGGTCCCCCCCAAAGTGTCACCCTTGGGTCCCCCCCAAAGTGTCACCCTTGGGTCACCCCCCTAGGGAACCCCCCCAAAGTGTCACCCTTGGGTCACCCCCCTAGGGAACCCCCCCCAAAGTGTCACCCTTGGGTCACCCCCCTAGGGACCCCCCCCCCAAAGTGTCACCCTTGGGTCACCACCCTTAGGCCCCCCCCCAAATGTCACCCTTGGGTCACTCCCCTAGGGACCCCCCCCCCAAAGTGTCACCCTTGGGTGCCCACCCTTGGGCCCCCCCCCCTTCGGCCTCCTCACCTCCAGCTTCTTAATGGCCTCCTCCTTGTCCAGTGGGGGGCGCTGGTGGCACTTGGGGACAAGGGCAGTGGCCCCTGGGGGGAGGGATGAGAGTTACCCCTCCCCCCCCTCGCCCCGGGGGGGTCCCAGGCTGGCTCCGTGCTGGGGACAGGAAGAGGACAGGGGGGGGGCAGGAGGGGGGCAGGAGACAGGGAGGGACAGGGGGGGAGGGGAGGGGATGGGGGGCAGGGGGGGACAAGGGAGGGTAGGAGGGGACAATGGGGGGACAGGAGGGGATGGAGGGGATGGAGGGGACCAGGAGGGGACAGGAGGGGACAGGAGGGGACAGGAGGGGACAGGAGGGGACAGGAGGGGACAGGAGGGGGACAGGAGGGGACAGGAGGGGGACAGGAGGGAGCAGGAGGGGACAGGAGGGGACAGGAGGGGACAGGAGGGGGACAGGAGGGGACAGGAGGGGACCAGGAGGGGACAGGAGGGGACAGGAGGGGACAGGAGGGGACAGGAGGGGACAGGAGGGGACAGGAGGGGACCAGGAGGGGGACAGGAGGGGGACAGGAGGGGGACAGGAGGGGACCAGGAGGGGATGGAGGGGACCAGGAGGGGGACAGGAGAGGGACAGGAGGGGGCAGGAGGGGGCAGGAGGGGACCAGGAGGGGATGGAGGGGACCAGGAGGGGGACAGGAGGGGACAGGAGGGGGCAGGAGGGGGCAGGAGGGGACAGGAGGGGACAGGAGGGGACAGGAGGGGATGGAGGGGACAGGAGGGGACAGGAGGGGGACAGGAGGGGACCAGGAGGGGACCAGGAGGGGACAGGAGGGGAAGGGAGGGGACAGGAGGGGGTACAAAGGGGGACAAGGAGGGGACAGGAAGCTGGGGGGGGGCAGGAGCCCTGGGGGGGGGGGGGATGAGGAGCTGGGGGGAGGTCAGGAGCTGGGGGGGGGGGTCAGGAGCCAGGGGGGGCACACAGCAGCCCGGGGGGGGGGTCAGGAGCCAGGGGGGGCACACAGCAGCCCGGGGGGGGTCAGGAGCCGGGGGGGGTCACACAGCAGCCCGGGGTGGGGGGCAGGTGCCGGGGGGGGCACACAGCAGCCCGGGGGGGGGGGTCAGGAGCCGGGGGGGGCACACAGCAGCCCGGGGTGGGGGTCAGGTGCCGGGGGGGGCACACAGCAGCCCGGGGGGGGGGGGTCAGGAGCCGGGGGGGGCACACAGCAGCCCGGGGGGGGGGGGGTCAGGAGCCCGGGGGGGGGGGGTCAGGAGCCGGGGGGGGCACACAGCAGCCCGGGGGGGGGGTCAGGAGCCGGGGGGGGCACACAGCAGCCAGGGGGGGGGGGTCAGGAGCCGGGGGGGCACACAGCAGCCAGGGGGGGGGGTCAGGAGCCAGGGGGGGCACACAGCAGCCAGGGGGGGGGGGGTCAGGAGCCAGGGGGGGGCACACAGCAGCCCGGGGGGGGGTCAGGAGCCGGGGGGGGTCACACAGCAGCCGGGGGGGGGGGGTCAGGAGCCGGGGGGGGCACACAGCAGCCAGGGGGGGGGTCAGGAGCCAGGGGGGGCACACAGCAGCCAGGGGGGGGGGGGTCAGGAGCCAGGGGGGGGCACACAGCAGCCCGGGGGGGGTCAGGAGCCGGGGGGGGTCACACAGCAGTCCGGGGGGGGGTCAGGAGCCGGGGGGGGCACACAGCAGCCGGGGGGGGGTCAGGAGCCGGGGGGGGCACACAGCAGCCCGGGGGGGGGGTCAGGAGCCAGGGGGGGGCACACAGCAGCCAGGGGGGGTCAGGAGCCGGGGGGGGTCACACAGCAGCCCGGGGGGGGGTCAGGAGCTGGGGGGGGTCACACAGCAGCCCGGGGGGGGGTCAGGAGCCGGGGGGGGGCACACAGCAGCCCGGGGGGGGGGGTCAGGAGCCGGGGGGGGGTCACACAGCAGCCGGGGGGGGGTCAGGAGCCGGGGGGGGCACACAGCAGCCCGGGGGGGGGGTCAGGAGCCAGGGGGGGGGGCACACAGCAGCCCGGGGGGGGTCACACAGCAGCCCGGGGGGGGGTCAGGAGCCAGGGGGGGTCACCCAGCAGCCCGGGGGGGGGTCAGGAGCCGGGGGGGGGCACACAGCAGCCCGGGGGGGGGGGTCAGGAGCCATGGGGGGGTCACACAGCAGCCCGGGGGGGGGGTCAGGAGCCAGGGGGGGTCAGGAGCCGGGGGGGTCACACAGCAGCCCGGGGGGGGGGGTCAGGAGCCGGGGGGGGGCACACAGCAGCCCGGGGGGGGTCTGTGTCACTCACTGCCCTTCCGCAGCCTCCTGACTCGGATCTTCAGCTCCCTGGGAAGCCTTCTCCAGTCTTGGAGGGGGGGTAAAGTTTTAAGGGGGGGGGGTGTCAGTCTCCTCTTGCCATCCACCCCCCCGGGGGGGTCCCTGTGTGCCCCCTCCCCCCCCCCGGGGGTCGCTGCCCCCCCCTCACCTGGCTGCCAGTCGATGGCGCTGTCGATGGGGCTGCAGAGCTGGTACTTGTCTGAGTACCTCTCGATGTCTGGGGGGGGGGGAGGAATTGAGGGGGGGGCTGGGGGGCTGGGGGAGGGGGGGCTGGGGGGGGAGGTTGGTGAAGGAGGGAGAGGCCCCCAGGGGGTTGGTTTTTTGGGGGGGGGGCCTCAGGGTTTGGGGTTTTAGGGGCAGGGGGGGACAGGGAAAGTGGAAAGAGGAAATGGGGGAGGGGGCAAGGGGGGAGGAAAGGGCTTGGGGGGGTCCCGGGGTTGGGGGCTTGGAGGGAGGGGTCCCAGTGTAATGGGGCTGGGGGGGTCCCAATGTAGTGTGGCTGGCGGGAGGGGTCCCCATGTATGGGGCTGGGGGGGTGGTCCCAGTGCAATGGGGCTGGGGGGGGGTCCCAGAGCAGTGGGGCTGGGGGGGGGGTCCCAGTGCAATGGGGCTGGAGGGGGTCCCCATGTATGGGGCTGGGGGGGGGGTCCCAGTGCAATGGGGCTGGAGGGGGTCCCAATGCAGTGGGGTTGGGGAGGGGGGTCCCAATGTACTGGGGTTTGGGAGGGGGGGTCCCAGTGTAGTGTACCTGGGGGGGTCCCAGTGCAATGGGGCTGGGGGGGTCCCAATGTAGTGGGGCTGGGGGGGGGGTCCCAGAGCAGTGGGGCTGGGGGGGGGCTCCCAGTGCAATGGGGCTGGGGGGGTCCCAATGTAGTGGGGCTGGGGGGGGGGTCCCAGTGCAATGGGGCTGGGGGGGTCCCAGAGCAGTGGGGCTGGGGGGGGGGTCCCAATGGAGTGGGGCTGGGGGGGGGGTCCCAATGGAGTGGGGCTGGGGGGTCCCAATGTATGGGGCTGGGGGGGGGGGTCCCAGTGCCATGGGGCTGGGGGGGGGTCCCAATGAAGTGGGGCTGGGGGGAGGGTCCCAGTGCCATGGGGCTGGGGGGGTCCAAGTGCAATGGGGCTGGGGGGGGGTCCCAATGGAGTGGGGCTTGGGGGGTGGTCCCAGTGCAATGGGGCTGGGGCTGGGGGGTCCCAATGTATGGGGCTGGGGGGGTGGTCCCAGTGCAGTGGGGCTGGGGGGGGTCCCAATGGAGTGGGGCTGGGGGGGGGTGGTCCCAGTGCAATGGGGCTGGGGGGTCTCAATGTATGGGGCTGGGGGGGGGGGGGGTCCCAGTGCAATGGGGCTGGGGCTGGGGGGTCTCAATGTATTGGGGCTGGGGGGGGGTGGTCCCAGTGCAGTGGGGCTGGGGGGTCCCAATGGAGTGGGGCTTGGGGGGTGGTCCCAGTGCAATGGGGCTGGGGCTGGGGGGTCCCAATGTAGTGGGGCTGGTGGGGGGGGTCCCAGTGCAATGGGGCTGGGGGGGCTCCCAATGTAGTGGGGCTGGGGGGGAGGGGTCCCAATGTACTGGGGCTGGGGGGGTCCAAGCGCAATGGGGCTGGGGGGGGGTCCCAATGTAGTGGGGCTGGGGGGGGGTGGTCCCAGTGCAATGGGGCTGGGGGAGGGTCCCAATGTAGTGGGGCTGGGGGGGGGTGGTCCCAGTGCAGACCCTTGGCTCCCATTGGGCAGCCTCCATTTCCCCCCTCCCACTCTGATCACATGGGGAGGGGGAAGGGGGCGGGGCGGGGCGGAGGGGGCGGGGCAGGGGGGGCGGGGCAGCCCCTTCGGGCCCCTCCCCCAGCTCCTACCTCTGCGGGGGGGCCCTGGCTTGATGAAGTAGGGGAGGGTCTTCATGGCCCCCCGCAGCTCCTGCTTGAGGGCCAGGGTGTACTCCGCCTGCTCCCCCCCCCGCAGCGCCACCGCCCGCAGCTCCAGCGGCTGGGGGGGGCCGGGGGGGGCCCGGGGGGGGACACAGGCAGGGAGTGAGGGGGGGGTGGGGGAAAGGGGGGGGGGGGTGAGGGGGAAAGGGGGTGACGGGGAAGGGGGGGGGCGGAGGGAGTTAAAGGGGGGCACAATAGGGGTGCCGGTGGAGGGGGGGGGGGCACAGGGAGTGAGTGGGAGGGGGGCACAGGGGGGGCATAGGGAGTCGGGGAGGGCACAGGGGGTCAAGGGGGGGCACACGGGGTCAGGGGGGGCACAGGGGGTCGGGGGGCACAGGGGGTCAAGGGGGGGCATAGGGAGTCGGGGGGGGCACAGAGAGTGAGTGGGAGGGGGCACAGGGAGTCAAGGGGGGGCACACGGGGTCAGGGGGGGCACAGGGGGTCGGGGGGCACAGGGAGTCAAGGGGGGGCACGGGGAGTGAGTGGGAGGGGGCACAGGGAGTCAAGGGGGGGCATAGGGAGTCGGGGGGGGGCACAGGGAGTCAAGGGGGGCACAAGGAGTCAAGGGGGGGCACAGAGAGCGAGTGGGAGGGGGGCACATGGAGTCGGGGGGGGCACAGAGGGTCAAGGAGGGGGCACAGGGGGTCCAGGGGGGAAACAGGGGGTCAAGGGGGGGCACAGGGAGTGGGAGGGGGGCACAGGGAGTCAGGAGGGGGAAAGATTTTGGGGTGGGGGGCACAGGGAGTCAGTGGGGGGCACAAGGGGTCGGGGGGGCACAAGGAGTCAAGGGAGGGCACAGGGGGTGAAGGGGGGGGACAGAGAGTGAGTGGGAGGGGGGCACAGGGAGTCAAGGGGGGGCACAGAGGGTCAAGGGGGGGCACAGGGGGTCCGGGGGGGCACAGGGAGTCAAGGGGAGGCACAGGGGGTCGGGGGGCACAGAGGGTCAAGGGGGGGCACAGGGGGTCCGGGGGGGCACAGGGAGTCAAGGGGAGGCACAGGGGGTCGGGGGGCACAGAGGGTCAAGGGGGGCACAGGGAGTGAGTGGGGGGCACAAGGAGTCAAGGGAGGGCACAGGGGGTCGGGGGGCACAGAGGGTCAAGGGGGGGCACAGGGAGTCCGGGGGGGCACAGGGGGTCCGGGGGGGCACAGGGAGTGAGTGGGAGGGGGGCACAGGGGGTCAAGGGGGGGCACAAGGAGTGAGTGGGGGGCACACGGGGTCAAGGGGGGCACAGGGAGTCAAGGGGAGGGCACAAGGGGTCGGGGGGGGCACAAGGGGTGTTGGGGGGCACAGAGGGTCAAGGGGGGGGCACAAAGGGGGTGTCAGTGTCAGTGCTGGGGGGGGGACGCTCCCCCCGCCCCCCAACCCCCCCCCTAAAGAACTCACCGGGAAGAGGGGAGGGGGCTGCAGCGTGGGGGGGGGCAGCGCCTCCCCCCTCCCGATGCCCACAGCCTCCACGTTGAAGGTCATCTGGCCTCGACCCCTGCCCCTGCCCCGCGCTGCCATGGCTGGGGGGGAGGGGTCCCCGGGGAGGCGGGGGGGTCACTGTTGGGAGGGGATCATAAAGGGGGGGGGTGTGGGGGACACGAGGGGAATTGAGGGGGGGGGGGGGACACGAGGGGCCGTGGGGAGGGATGGAGGCACGGGGCGGGGGGGGTCCCCCCCCCCGCCCCGTGCCTCCATCCCTCCCCACGGCCGCATCCCCTCGGGACACGGAAGGGGACACGGAGGGGACACGGAGCAGCCCCACGGGACGCGGGGAGGGGGTCGCTGGGGGGCTCCGGGGCTCCGTTTCCTCCTTGCCCCCCCCCCCAATCCCGGGGCCGGTACTCACCCGGCGCAGGCGCAGCAGCTTCCGGCGGCGGCGGCGGCGGCGGCGCCGTGAGGGCGGGGAAGGGGGCGGGGCCCGAGCTGCGCGCCGGAGCCAATCAGGGCTGAGAGGGGGCGGAGAGAGAGGCGGGGCGAAAGGGGAAGGGATGAATGGGTGAAGGAATGAATGGATGGGGGCGGGAAAATGGGGATGGGGGCGGGAAAATGGGGATGGGGGCGGGAAAATGGAGGGGTTCCCTGCCCCATAGCTCCCCCTCCCCATAGCCCTGCAGCGTCCCAGCCCCAGCACTGCGGACTCGCTGCCCCACAGCTCCCCCACCCCGCCCGCCCCGGCCCCATGGGGCTGTCCTGGGGTCTGCTCTGCTGGGATATGTGTGTCCCCCCCCCCCCCCCAAGTCCCATTGCCCCCCGGGCTCCGACGTCCCTTTGCTCCCCCCAACCCCCAACCCCATTGTGTTGGGACCCCCCCCCCCCCGCTGTGGCCCCCAGCTCCACTGTATTGGGGGTCCCCAGCCCCATGGCTCTGCGACCCCCAACCCCACCGTGTTCTGCTCCCAGCCCCACGACATTGTGACCACCACCCCATGGCACTATGACACACACCCCCCCCCAACCTCGTGGCTCTGTGACACCCCCAGCCCCACTGTCATCTGTCCCCCATCCCCTCTGCCCCATGGCCCCCAGCCCCATGTCACTGTGCCCCCCAACCCTACTGTGTTCTGTCCCACATCCCCTCTGCCCCATGGCCCCCAAGATCCATAGCACTGTGACACCCCCAGCCCCTCTACCCCATAGCCCCCAGCCCCATGGCTCTGCAATCCCCCCGCCCCCCAGCACTGTGACCCCCAACCCCACTGTCTTCTGTCCCCTAGCCCTGCTGCCCCATGGCCCCCAGCCCCATGCCAGTGGGACCCCAACCACATTGTGTTCTGTCCCCCCATCCCCTCTTCCCCATGGACCTCAGCCCCACATCACTGAGACCCCCCTCCAGCCCCCTATCACTGTGCCCCCCAACCCCACCGTGTTCTGTTCCCCATCCCCTCAGCTCCATGTCCCCCAGCCCCATATCACTGTGCCCCCCAACCCTCTGTGTTCTGTCCCCTATCCTTTCTGCTCTATGGCCCCCAGCCCCATATCACTGCACCCCCCAACCCCGCCGTGTTCTATTCCCCATCCCCTCAGCTCCATGTCCCCCAGCCCCATATCACTGTGCCCCCCAACCCTGCTGTGTTCTATCCCACATCCCCTCAGCTCCATGGCCCCCAGCCCCATGTCACTGTGCCCCCCAACCCTGCTGTGTTCTATCCCACATCCCCTCAGCTCCATGTCCCCCAGCCCCATATCACTGCGCCCCCCAACCCTGCTGTGTTCTATCCCACATCCCCTCTGCCCCATGTCCCCCAGCCCCATGTCACTGTGCCCCCCAACCCTGCTGTGTTCTATCCCCCATCCCCTCAGCTCCATGGCCCCCAGCCCCATGTCACTGTGCCCCCCAACCCTGCTGTGTTCTATCCCACATCCCCTCTGCCCCATGTCCCCCAACCCCATATCACTGTGCCCCCCAACCCCACCGTGTTCTGCCCCACACTTCCTCTGCCCCACGGCCTCTCCCCGCCCCGAGCCCCCTCCCCCGCCCCCCCCCCCCCCCATCCCTGGCACCCCCGCACTCAGCGCAGCGCAGCAGGCTGCTTACCGCCGCTGATTCATCCCTGCTTCCCCCCACCCCCCCCTTTCCCGGCCCCCCCCCCCCCCCCCAGCCAGCGCCGACAGCAGCCAAAAATAGCGATGCAGGCTTGGGGGGGTGGGGGGGGCACAAACCCCTCCGAATAACGTCCGTCCGTGTGTGTGTGTCCCCCCCCCGCAGCTACGGCGGGGCCGGGATGGCGGCCACCGGGCGATGGCATCGCCGCCTCCAGCCCTGCGACATCGGGACGCGGGAAGGGTCGCTGCGGGGTCCCGAGCTGCGGTTGCCATGGTAACGGGGGAGGATTTGGGGGGGGGGATATCAAGGTGGGAGGGGGGGGCTGGTCCCTATTCTCATGGGGGGATGGATGGATGATGTGGGGGGGGTCCCCTTTTCGGGGTGCTCTCAACCCCTTTTGTTTTGCGGGGGGGGGGGCGCACGGTGGAGCCCCAAGCGCAGGGTTGGGGGGGGGCAGCTATGGAAATGGGGGGGGGGGGCAGCTGCCGGCCCGGGTGGTGAACTGGTGGGGAGGGGTGGGGGGGGACTGGGAGGTGGTCAGAGAGGAGCAGGATGAGCTGAGGGCTGAGCGGGAACGGTGCGGGAAGGGAGTGTGGGGGGGGAGGGGGTATGGGCAGGGATGGGGGGGCACAGGAAGGGGTCCAGGCAGGGGGGACGCAGGCAGGGGGTACAGGTAGGGGGTACAGGAAAGGGGCACAGGCGAGGGCTGGGTCTACAGGAGGGGGGGGGTACAGGCAGGTGCTGGGGGTACAGGCAGGGATGGAGGGTAGAGGATGGAGGGTCCTGGCAGGGGGGGGCACAGGAACGGGGTCCAGGCAGGGGGGCACAGGAAGGGGGTCCAGGCAGGAGCTGGAGCCGGGGGGCAGATGGGAGGTGGGGGCACAGGCAGGGGCTGGGGTGGGGGTAAGAGGCAGCAGGATGCGAGGTCAGGTGGGGGCACAGGCAGGGGATGCTGCTGGCGGGGTTGGGGGGGGGGGGGAGCACCACAGCTGAGTTTTTTGGGGGGGGAGGGGGTGGGGGTCTCTCCTTGTACCACCCGAGAGGGGAAAACCGAGGCAGGAGAACTGAGCCCGAGCCCTGTGCCACCCTGCCGGCGCGGGGGGCAAGAGGGGAAAGCATCCAACCTGCGCTCCCTTGCAGTGAGCTGGCGACGCTGCCAGGCCGGCACCAGCGCCGCAGCCCTCCTCCGCCGCCCCTGCTGCTGCTCTGAGCGCCGCCGAGCGCCGCCCGGCCGACCATGCCCAGCCCGATCCGACGCTCCCCCAGCTCAACCGGGGGGCTGCCCCCGGCCCCCGCCCCCAGCTTAAGCACTCTGCCGGTGGCCGACGGCTCTGCCCTGCTGCGCGCCGTGGCGCAGGGCAAGTTCCGCCTGACTCGGCTGCTGCTGGAGGGGGGAGCTTACATCAACGAGGGCAACGCCGCCGGGCAGACCCCGCTGATGGCCGCCTGCCGAGCCGCCTACGCCGACCCCCTGGAGCAGCCCCGCATGGTTCGCTACCTGCTGGAGAACGGAGCCGACCCCAACATCCCGGATAAGAGGGGGATGACCGCTCTGATGCACGCCTGCGCCGAGCGAGCCGGCCCGGCCGTGGCCGCCGTCCTCTTGGCTCACGGAGCCGACCCCAGCGCCCGGGATTACGCCGGAGCCTCCGCTTTGGTTTACGCCATCAACCGAGGGGACAGGGAGATGCTGAAGGTGCTGTTGGACGCCTGCAAGGCTCGGGGCAAGGAGGTGATCATCATCACCACCGACACCTCGCCGTCGGGCACCAAAACCACCCGGCAGTACCTCAACTCGCCGCCGTCGCCGGGGCTGGAGGAGAAGAGGTCCCCGGGGCTCTGCATGTCGCCGTCTGACATCGAGGTGAGGACGGTGGCGTCCCCGGCGGGCAGCGAGAAGGAAGAGGAGAGGGATGTCTTCTGCTTCCCACCGCCCCCACCGCCGCCCCCGCCGCCCCCGGCCGCCGCCGCCGCCGTTCCCGGCCCCGAGCCGCCGGCGCCGCCGCCGCCGCCGCTCGCCCGCCGCCGCCCTTTGAAACGCCTCAACTCGGAGCCCTGGGGCTTGGCGGTGGCACCGGGGCCGGAGGGGGGGCCGAGGGGACCCCCGGAGCGTTTGGTGGTGGGGATGGAAGGCTTGAGCCTGGGCGGGCGGCCGCGGCGGCACAGCGTGGAGGGGCGGGAGGCGGCCGGGATGCTCCCGGGACCCGCCTGGGCCGACCGCGGACCGCCGGCGCTGGCTCGGCGCAACACGGCCCCCGAAGCCACCCGGGGCAAACCGCCTCGTTGGGAACCCCCCGACAAGGAGGGGACCCCCTGGGTCGGCTCCCCGCCTCCCTCACCCCCGGGGCCCAGCCGGCGCTGCGCCGCTTCGGCCATGCCGCTGCCGGCTACCGAATCCCCTCCCGGCGGCCGCCGCCGCCCCCCGCCCGGTTTGCTGGAGCGCCGCGGCTCCGGGACCCTCTTGCTGGAGCCTTTGGCCTCGGGCAGATCTGGCTTCTTGCCCCCCCTGCACCCCGGGCCCTACCCCCCCGGCCACCGGGGCTCGCCCAAGGGGCGCCGCAAGCTGCTGCGCCGCCACTCCATGCAGCCGGAGGAGCTGCGGCACTTGGGCACCTTCCAGGGCAGCGCCGTCCCGGAGCTGGGCACTTAGGGACCCCCCCCCAGCACCCCCCAGCCCCACTGGGGGTCTGGTGTCCTTAGGGACCCCCCCTCAGCCCCCTCAAAACCCCGCCGGGGGTCTGGTGTCCTTAGGGGACCCCCACCCCTCCCTTCCCACCCCTTGGGCACCTTCCAGGGCAGCGCCGTCCCGGAGCTGGGCACTTAGGGACCCCCCCCCCCCAACACCCCCCAGCCCCACTGGGGGTCTGGTGTCCTTAGGGACCCCCTCTCAGCCCCCTCAAAACCCTGCCGGGGGTCTGGTGTCCTTAGGGGACCCCCACCCCTCTCTTCCCACCTCTTGGGCACCTTCCAGGGCAGCGCCGTCCCGGAGCTGGGCACTTAGGGACCCCCCCCTCCAACACCCCCCAGCCCCACTGGGGGTCTGGTGTCCTTAGGGACCCCTCCCCTCCCCAAACCATGAAGGGACCACCCCCCACCCCCTCCCCGTGGCTACTTTGTCCCCTCCCGGCTGAGGCTTTCCTCACAGCAGCTCCTTGGGACGTTCACTCCGGAGCCTACTGACGGCTGCAGGGCACAGAACAACTCTTCCATCGCTGCCCTTGGCACCAGCTTGGCACCAGCTTGGCACCCCCCCCACCCCCCCAGCTCCCCTGCATCTTCCCCCTGCCCCCTCCTCATCCTCCCAGCAGGGCTTTTCCCTCTAGACCTTGGCAGCAGGGGGGGGGGGGGGGGGGGGGAAGGGGCAGCTCCAATCCCTACCGGTGCCAGGCGCTGCGGTGCCCTCTGCCCCTGGTCGGTCCCTCCCCGGGGGCATTCTCCCCTCCCCCTCCCCCCCCAGTTTTGGGGGCACAGGGGCCCGGCAAGGGGGTGCCGGGGGTGGGAGTGGGGGGCAGGGTTTGGGGGGGGAGGGGCTGGCACAAGCTGTTGGGGAATAAAGGCACAGCTCAGCTGATCTCGGAGTGTTGGGGGCTGGCTGGGCACAGCTGGGCACAGCTGGGCGCCCCAGGGGTGGGCACAGCTGGGTGCCAGCGCAGCTGGGTGCCAGCACCCAGGTACAGAAGGAAGTGGCACAGCTGGGTGCCAGCACAGCTGGGTGCTAAGGGTGCAGGGAGAAGCTGGCACAGCTGGGTGCCAGCACAGCTGGCTGCTAAGGGTGCAGGGAGAAGCTGGCACAGCTGGGTGCCAGCACAGCTGGGTGCTGAGGGTGCAGGGAGAAGCTGGCACAGCTGGGTGCCAGCACAGCTGGGTGCTAAGGGTGCAGGGAGAAGCTGGCACAGCTGGGTGCTGGCACAGCTGGGTGCTGAGGGTGCAGGGAGAAGCTGGCACAGCTGGGTGCCGGCACAGCTGGGTGCTAAGGGTGCAGGGAGAAGCTGGCACAGCTGGGTGCCAGCACAGCTGGGTGCTAAGGGTGCAGGGAGAAGCTGGCACAGCTGGGTGCCAGCACAGCTGGGTGCTGAGGGTGCAGGGAGAAGCTGGCACAGCTGGGTGCCAGCACAGCTGGCTGCTAAGGGGGCATCGGGAGCGGCACGGCTGGGGGCTGGCACAGCTGGGCACCAGGGCTGGCACAGCTGGATGCAGGCCTGCCTGGGTGCCAGGCTGGATGGGGGCTGGCAGCAGGGATTGGCACAGCTGGTTGCCAGCGTGCCCAAGGGCTGGCACAGCTGGATGGCAGCATTAACAGCTGCCAGCACATCTGGGCAGCAGGGTGGATGAAGCCTGGCACAACTGGGTGCCAGGGTGCATGGAGGGGGGGGGGGGGCGGCTGGGGCACAACTGGGTGCCACTATTGACTGGGTGCCAGCACAGCTGGGTGCCAGCCTGCCCCGGGGGCTGGCACAGCTGGATGCAGGCTTAGCTGGGTGCCAGGGTGCGTGGAGGGGGTGGGGGGCTGGGGCACAGCTGGGTGCCACCACGAACCGGGTGCCAAGGGCACATCTGGGCCGCTGCTGGGGGCTGGGGGAAGAGGCTGCAGGTGTGGGAGGGGTCCCGAGCCCCGTGGGGGATTCGCGTCCCATCCCCCCCCCCCCCCAAACACGGGGACACAGCGCGGGGGGTCCCGGCTTGGGGCGGGGAGGGGGTGCCCACGGCCGGGGTGCCCGGGGGGGCGCTGGCAGTGCCCCCCGTGGGGCGCAGGGGGGTGGCAGCGGTGCCGCAGCAGGAGGCAGGGCCGGGCGCCGGCGGCGGCGGCACCGGGGAGAGGACACTGCGGAGCGGTACCGGGGGGGGGCGACACGGCCGGGGGGGCACTGCCGCGGGGCCGGGGGCACTGCCGCGGGGCTAGGGGGCACTGCCGCGGGGCCGGGGGGCACTGCCGCGGGGCTAGGGGGCACTGCCGCGGGGCTGGGGGGCACTGCCGCGGGGCCGGGGGGCACTGCCGCGGGGCTGGGGGGCACTGCCGCGGGGCCGGGGGCCACTGCCGCGGGGCTGGGGGGCACTGCCGCGGGGCCGGGGGGCACTGCCGCGGGGCTGGAGGGCACTGCCGCGGGGCCGGGGGCACTGCCGCGGGGCCGGGGGCATTGCCGCGGGGCCGGGGGGCACTGCCGCGGGGCCGGGGGGCACTGCCGCGGGGCTGGGGGCCACTGCCGCGGGGCCGGGGGGCACTGCCGCGGGGCTTGGGGGCACTGCCGCGGGGCACTGCCGCGGGGCTGGGGGGCACTGCCGCGGGGCTTGGGGGCACTGCCGCGGGGCCGGGGGGCACTGCCGCGGGGCCGGGGGCACTGCCGCGGGGCTAGGGGGCACTGCCGCGGGGCTAGGGGGCACTGCCGCGGGGCTGGAGGGCACTGCCGCGGGGCCGGGGGGCACTGCCGCGGGGCTAGGGGGCACTGCCGCGGGGCTGGAGGGCACTGCCGCGGGGCCGGGGGCACTGCCGCGGGGCCGGGGGGCACTGCCGCGGGGCTAGGGGGCACTACCGCGGGGTCGGGGGGCACTGCTGAGGGACACTGCTGGGGCTAGGGGACACTGCCGTGGGGCACTGCCATGGGGTGGGGGGCACTGCCACGGGGCACTGCTGGCGCTGGGGGCATCGCTGAGGGACATTGCTGTGGGGTGGGGGGCACTGCCATGGGGCTGGGGGACACTGCCGTGGGGCACTGCCGTGGGGCACTGCCATGGAGCTGGGGACACCACTGTGGGGCTGGGGACACTGCCCTGGGGCTGGGGGCACTGCCGTGGGGCTGGGGGCCAGCAGCCACGGGCCAGGAGGACCCTCCCTGCATGTGCTGTCCCCAGGTCCCCCCCTCCGCTACCTCGCCCTGGCTCTTCCTCACCAGCAAAGCTCCCCCTGGGGGGGAGGGGACAGCAGGGGGGCGTGGGGGTGTCCCTGGAAGGTCCCCAGGGTGTGAGGAGGGAGGAGGAAGGAGAGAGGAGGAGGAGGAGGAGGAGGGAGGAGAGCCAAGCGGCCACAGAGATCCAACCTCATCCCCCCAGGTCCCGAAGGGTCCCCCCTGGGTGCTCCCCGAGCTGAGAGGGTCCCTTAGGGGGTGGGGGGACAACGAGAGGCCTCTGCCCCTCGCCTGCCGCTGGGAACCAGAGGGGACCTGGGGGGGTGCCGCCACCTTGGGTGCCCCCTGGGGCTGAGACCAGACCAAACTCAGTGCAGAGAGGCAGCACCTGGCCAGGAGAAGGCAGAGGAGGAGAGGAGAGAGGAGGAAGCAGAGGCAGAGGAAGAAGCAGAGGTGGAAGAGGAGGAGGCAGAGGAGGAGGCAGAGAAGAAGGCAGAGGAGAAGAAGGCAGAAGAGGAAGCAGAGGAGGAGGAGGCAGAAGAGAAGAAGGCAGAAGAGGAGGAGGAGGCAGAAGAGGAAGCAGAGGAGGAGGCAGAAGAGAAGAAGGCAGAAGAGGAGGAGGAGGCAGAAGAGGAAGCAGAGGAGGAGGATGCAGAAGAGAAGAAGGCAGAAGAGGAGGAGGAGGCAGAAGAGGAAGCAGAGGAGGAGGCAGAAGATGCCCCCAGGCCCTCCCCCGGCTCCATGCCCAGGAGGGTCCCAGCCCCGCGGGGGTCTCCGCAGCCATGAACGGGGAGGAGGAGGGAGGATGAGGAGGGGTGGTGAGGATGAGGATGGAGGATGGGGATGGTTGGTGAGGATGAGGATGGAGATGGTTGGTGAAGATGAGGATGGAGGATGGTTGGTAAGGATGAGGATGGGGATGGTTGGTCTGGATGAGTGATGATGAGGGAGGATGGGAATGGGGATGGTTGGTGAGGATGAGGATGGATAATGATTGATGAGGGAGGATGATGGATGAAGGGGAGGGATGACTGATGATGGTGAGGATGAGGATGGCTGGTGAGGATGAGGATGGGGGATGGATGAAGATGATGGATGACTGATGATGATGATGGAGAATGAGGATGGTTGGTGAAGATGAGGATGGTTGGTGAAGATGAGGATGGAGGATGATTGATGAGGGAGGATGAGGAAGGAATGGATGATGGATGAAGGGGAGGGATGACTGATGATGGTGAGGATGAGGATGGTTGGTGAGGATGAGGATGGGGGATGGATGAAGATGATGGATGACTGATGATGATGATGGAGAATGAGGATGGTTGGTGAAGATGAGGATGGTTGGTGAAGATGAGGATGGAGGATGATTGATGAGGGAGGATGAGGAAGGAATGGATGATGGATGAAGGGGAGGGATGACTGATGATGGTGAGGATGAGGATGGCTGGTGAGGATGAGGATGGGGGATGGATGAAGGTGATGGATGACTGATGATGATGAGGGAGGATGGGGATGGATGATGGATGAAGGGGATGGAGGACTGATGATGGTGATGCTTGGTGAGGATGAGGATGGTTGGTGAGGATGGAGGATGAGGATGGAGGATGGATGAAGGTGATGGATGACTGATGATGATGATGGGGATGGTTGGTGAGGATGAGGATGGAGGATGGTTGGTGAGGATGAGGATGGAGGATGGGGATGGATGATGGATGAAGGGGATGGATGATTGATGATGGAGGAGGAGGATGGAGATGGTTGGTGATGAAGATGATGGATGACTGATGATTGATGATGATGAGGGAGGATGGGGATGAATGAAGGGGATAGATGATTGATCATGGAGGATGAGGATGGGGGTGGTTTGTGATGATGATGATGGATGACTGATGATGATTGGGGAGGGAGGATGAGGATGGGGATGGGTGATGGTGATGAGAATGGTGATGGGTGATGAAGATGAGGATGGGGATGGATGATTGATGATGATGGATGAAGATGATGGTGGAGGATGATGGTGATGATGATGAAGGGTGATGACAATGGTGATGATTGGTGATGGAGGATGAAGATGATGATGGGGATGGAGGATGAGGATGGGGATGGAGGATGAGGATGAGGATGGGGATGGAGGATGGAGGAGGATGGAGGCTGAGGATGGGGCTGGCTGCTGCTGCTGAAGCTGAAGCTGAAGCCGCCGCCGGGGGCAGGATGCTGACGGCTCCCTGCCGCCCCCCGCAGGCCTTCCTGTTCCGCACGGTGCGGCGCCGGCGGCCGCGGCGCTGCGTGCAGCGTGCCGCGGTGGGCAGCTTCGGGGCGCGCTGGCAGGAGACCCTCTACAACTGTTCACCTTCAGCTGCCTCTTCCTCCTGCCCCTCCTCACCATGGGGCTCTGCTGCGGCCGGATCCTCGCAGCCATCTCGGGCAGGATGAAGGAGGGCGGCGGTGAGAGCCCGCGCTGCTCAACCCTCCTGCTACAGCCCTGATCCAGCCCTGCTGCAACAGCCCTGATCCTACAGCCCTGATCCAACAGCCCTGATCCAACAGCCCTGCTGCAACAGCTCTGATCCTACAGCCCTGATCCAGCCCTGCTCCAGCAGCCCTGCTCCAGCCCCTCTCCTCCACCAACCTTTCTCCCCCACCAACCCTCCTCCATCAGCCTTCCTCCACCAGCCCTTCTCCAGCACTCCTCCACCACCACTGCTTCTCCCACAGCCTTCTCCACCACCCCTCCTCCACCAGCAGCCCTTCACCATCAGCTCCTTCCCCACAACCATCTCCATCCTCCTCCTTCCCTACAACCATCTCCCTGCTCCTCCTCCCTAACCATCTCCCTGCTCCTCCTCCTCCTCCCTAACCATCTTCATCCTCCTCCTATCTCCATCCTCTTCCTCCTCCTCCCCTACATCTCCATCCTCCTCCCTAACCATCTCCATCCTCCTCCTCCTCCCCTGCAACCATCTCCATCCTCCTCCTCCCTAACCATCTCCCTGCTCCTCCTCCTCCTCCCTAACCATCTCCCTGCTCCTCCTCCTCATCCCTAACCATCTCCATCCTCCTCCTCCCTAACCATCTCCATCCTCCTCCTCCCTAACCATCTCCATCCTCCTCCTCCTCCTCCCCTACATCTCCATCCTCCTCCTCCCCCCCTGCAACCATCTCCATCCTCCTCCTCCCTAACCATCTTCATCCTCCTCCTATCTCCATCCTCTTCCTCCTCCTCCCCTACATCTCCATCCTCCTCCCTAACCACCTCCATCCTCCTCCTCCCCCCTGCAACCATCTCCATCCTCCTCCTCCCCCCTGCAACCATCTCCATCCTCCTCCTCCCTAACCATCTTCATCCTCCTCCTATCTCCATCCTCTTCCTCCTCCTCCCCTACATCTCCATCCTCCTCCACCAGCAGCCCTTCACCATCAGCTCCTTCCCCACAACCATCTCCATCCTCCTCCTCCTCCTCCTCCCTAACCACCTCCATCCTCCTCCTCCCCCCTGCAACCATCTCCATCCTCCTCCTCCCCCCTGCAACCATCTCCATCCTCCTCCTAACCATCTCCATCCTCCTCCTCTTCCCTAACCATCTCCCTGCTCCTCCTCCCTAACCATCTTCATCCTCCTCCTAACCATCTCCGTCCTCTTCCTCCTCCTCCCCTACATCTCCATCCTCCTCCTGCTCTTCCCCACCCGTCCCCCTGCTCCTCCCCCTCCCCCCCGGCCCGCCGAGGCGCCCGGGGCTGACCCTCTCTCCCCGGCGCCGGTGCCCTGCCCCCCGCAGGCTCCTGCCGGCAGCCGCCGCCGCTGCGCCGCTCCTCGGACCGCATCCCCCGGACGCGGCCGCTGCGGACGTCCTTCCTCCTCCTCCTCACCTTCATCCCCTGCTGGACTCCCTGCTACCTCCTGGGGTCTGCTCTTGGTTCTCCCCCGAGACGCTGAGCAGGCAGAAGCTTCCTCCCTCCCTCAGCCACATCCTCTTCCTCTTCGGCCTCCTCCCGACCTGCCTGGACCCCCTGCTCCATGGCCTCTCCGCGGGGCTCCTGCCGCCCCGGGCACGGCCCCCGGGGGCTCGGCCACCCCCCGGCTGCCTCCCTCCAGCCCTCCCCCCCCGGCCAGGCCGGGGCAGGGCCCGGGGGGAAGCGGGGAGCAGGAGCTGGAGGGGATGGCAGCAGCAGGAGGAGGAGAAGGGAGGTGTGAGCGGTGCCAGGGGAGGATGGGGCAGAGCTTCATGTCAGGCTGGCAGCCAGAGGGCACCCAGAGGGACCCCCAAAGGTGGCCTGGGGGAGGGGGCACCAAATGGAGCCCCCAAAGGTGCCCTTAGGGAGGGGGCACCAAGAGGAACCTCCAAAGGTGGCCTGGGGGAGGGGGCACCCAGGGGGCACCCAGAGGAACCCCCAAAGGTGCCCTTGAGGAGGGGGCACCCAGGGGGCACGAAGAGGAACCCCCAAAGGTGCCCTTGAGGAGGAGCCCCCCCAAGGGCTTCTGTGCCTCCACCCTGCAGCTGCTCAGCAATGAGCCCTGGCTGGAGTCCAGCCCCAGCCTGGGGCCACATTGGCCACCGGTGGCCACCAGCCAGAGCTGTGCCACCCCCAGCCAGCAGCTGGAGCTGAGCCCAGGGGGTGCCCAGGGGGGCAGGGAGGGCAGCAGCAGCCTGGGCTGCAGCAGCAATGGTGCTGGCAGCAGCAGCAGGGCAGGGAGGCTGCCCCTGGGCTGGGCACTGGGCAGGCCACAGCTGGCAGCCTGGGCTCAGGCTTGGGCTCCTCAGGGCCAGGAGGACTCTGAGGGCTGGGGCAGGGCCAGGGGAGGGCAAGGGAGCTGGGGAAGGGGCTGGGGGAGAGGGCTGGGGAGGGGCAGCTGCAGGAGAGGAGGCTGAGGGAGACCTCCTTGCTCTCTGCAGCTCCTGAGAGGAGGCTGCAGCCAGGGGGGGGCTGGGCAGGGCCAGGGGCAGAGGAGATGACCTCAGGCTGCCCCAGGGCAGCTTCAGCTTGGCCCTGAGGAGCAATTTGTGCCCCTTGAGGCCTGCCCAGGCTTAGGGGATGTGGGGGGGAAGGTTTTGGTCTTCAGGAGGCCCTCAGAGGGGTTGGTTTGGGGGGGGAAGGAAGGGAGGGAGGGAGGGAGAGAAGGAGAAGAGAAGAAGGGAGGGGGGAAAAAGGGAGGGAGGGAGGGAAAAAGGGAGGGAGGGAGGGAAGGAAAGAAAGGAAGGAAGGAAAGGAAGGGAGGGAGGGAAAGGGAGAGGAGGGAGGGTAGAAGGGAGGGAAGGAGGGAAGGGAGGAAAGAGGGAGGGGGGGAAGGGAGGAAAGAGGGAGGGGGGGAAGGGAGGAAAGGGGGGGGGAAGGGAGGAAAGGGGGGGGGAAGGGAGGAAAGGGGGAGGGGAAGGGAGGAAAGAGGGAGGGGAAGGGAGGAAAGAGGGAGGGGAAGGGAGGAAAGAGGGAGGGGAAGGGAGGAAAGAGGGAGGGGAAGGGAGGAAAGAGGGAGGGGAAGGGAGGAAAGAGGGAGGGGAAGGGAGGAAAGAGGGAGGGGAAGGGAGGGGAAGGGAGGGGAAGGGAGGGGAAGGGAGGGGAAGGGAATAAGGAAGGAGAGAAGGAGCTGTGGCTCGGGGCCAGCTTCCTGGGCAGTGTTTAATGGAGGCCAAGTCCAAGGCCCTGCAGCAGAGCTGCTGGGAGGCTGCAAGCTGCCTCTGGAGCTGAGCATCACCTCAATAAACCCCCCCCCCCCCCCCAGGAGGTGTGGAGCTGCTTTTTGAGGGGGGGGGGGTGGTCCCCAAACCCTCCCTCCCCCCAGGGGAGCAACCCCCCCCCCCAGACCCCCCCAAGGGGGAGAGCAGCCCCAGGCCAGGGCTCGCCGTGGAGCTTCTTCCCTCCTCCTCCTCAGGGAAGAAGCCAACCCCCCCCCCAAGCTGAAGGCAAGAGGCCCCCAAGGCCGACCCCCCACCCCTACCCCCTGCCCCCCACCCCCATCCCCTGCCCCCCACCCCCCAAAGGTGCCCCCAGGCTGGATGGAGAAGGTTGGAGGAGGGCTGGAGGCCATCACCGGCGCCGGCGCTCCGGGCTCCTGCTGCGGCGCCGCCCGCCCCTAGGAGACACAGCAGGGGAGAGGCTCAGGGGGGGCTGCAGCCCCTCCAGGGGGCTCAGCTGGGCTGGGGGCAGCAGCACGACCCCCCCCTGGGGGCCAGGCTCTGCTGCTGGAGAGATGAAAGGCCTCCAGCCAGCTCCAGGGGGAAGTGTGGTGGGGCCCAGGGTGGGCTCCTGAGGGTCTCCATGGGCCCAGGGTGGGCTGCTGAGGGTCACCATGGAGCCAGGGTGGGCTCCTGAGGGTCACCATGGGCCCAGGGTGGGCTGCTGAGGGTCTCCATGGCCCCAGGGTGGGCTCCTGAGGGTCACCATGGGCCCAGGGTGGGCTGCTGAGGGTCACCATGGGCCCAGGGTGGGCTCCTGAGGGTCACCATGGCCCCAGGGTGGGCTCCTGAGGGTCACCATGGGCCCAGGGTGGGCTGCTGAGGGTCACCATGGGCCCAGGGTGGGCTCCTGAGGGTCTCCATGGCCCCAGGGTGGGCTGCTGAGGGCCTCCAGGGGCCCAGGGTGGGCTGCTGAGGGCCTCCAGGGGCCCAGGGTGGGCTGCTGAGGGCCTCCAGGGGCCCAGGGTGGGCTCCTGAGGGTCTCCATGGAGCCAGGGTGGGCTCCTGAGGGTCTCCATGGGCCCAGGGTGGGCTCCTGAGGGTCTCCATGGGCCCAGGGTGGGCTCCTGAGGGTCACCATGGGCCCAGGGTGGGCTGCTGAGGGTCACCATGGGCCCAGGGTGGGCTCCTGAGGGTCACCATGGGCCCAGGGTGGGCTCCTGAGGGTCTCCATGGGCCCAGGGTGGGCTCCTGAGGGTCACCATGGGCCCAGGGTGGGCTGCTGAGGGTCTCCATGGGCCCAGGGTGGGCTGCTGAGGGTCACCATGGGCCCAGGGTGGGCTGCTGAGGGTCTCCATGGGCCCAGGGTGGGCTCCTGAGGGTCACCATGGCCCCAGGGTGGGCTGCTGAGGGTCACCATGGGCCCAGGGTGGGCTGCTGAGGGTCTCCATGGGCCCAGGGTGGGCTCCTGAGGGTCACCATGGAGCCAGGGTGGGCTGCTGAGGGTCACCATGGGCCCAGGGTGGGCTGCTGAGGGTCTCCATGGCCCCAGGGTGGGCTGCTGAGGGTCTCCATGGGCCCAGGGTGGGCTGCTGAGGGTCACCATGAGCCCAGGGTGGGCTGCTGAGGGTCACCATGGGCCCAGGGTGGGCTGCTGAGGGCCTCCAGGGGCCCAGGGTGGGCTGCTGAGGGCCACCACTGCCTGTGGCCAGGGAGCTGCTGGCTGAAGGTCTGTGGTGGCCACAGGCAGTGGTGACCCTCAGGAGCCCATCCTGGCTCCATGGTGACCCTCAGGAGCCCACCCTGGGCCCATGGTGACCCTCAGCAGCCCACCCTGGGCCCATGGTGACCCTCAGCAGCCCACCCTGGGCCCATGGTGACCCTCAGGAGCCCACCCTGGGCCCATGGAGGCCCTCAGGAGCCCACCCTGGGCCCATGGTGACCCTCAGGAGCCCACCCTGGGCCCATGGTGACCCTCAGCAGCCCACCCTGGGCCCATGGAGGCCCTCAGGAGCCCACCCTGGGCCCATGGTGACCCTCAGGAGCCCACCCTGGGCCCATGGAGGCCCTCAGGAGCCCACCCTGGCTCATTGGTGACCCTCAGCAGCCCACCCTGGGCTCATGGAGGCCTTCAGGTCCTGCAGCTGGCTGTGGGCAGCCCCCAGCACAGCTCAGCCTGGGGGTCTCTGGGGGTCCCTTCCTGCCCCAGCCCCTCCCTGAGGGGGCTCAGAGGCCTCCCTGGGGCTGGGCTGCTGCTCTCTGAGCTCCTCCTGAGCTCCCTGGGGGGGGTCCATGGCTGGGGGCTGAGCCTCCCCCAGCCCTGCCCAGGCTCCAGCCCAGCTCCCCAGGGCCTCCCTTCAGTCAAGCCCCTGCAGCCCCCCAGGCAGGGCCCTGCAGCCCCCCAGGCCTCACCCAGGGCCCTGCAGTCCCCCCCAGGCCTCACCCAGGGCCCTGCAGCCCCCCCCAGGCCTCACCCAGGGCCCTGCAGCCCCCCCCAGGCCTCACCCAGGGCCCTGCAGCCCCCCAGGAGGCCTCACCCAGGGCCCTGCAGCCCCCCCCAGGCCTCACCCAGGGCCCTGCTGCCCCCCCCAGGGCCCTGCTGCCCCCTCCCAGGCCTCACCCAGGGCCCTGCAGCCCCCCCCAGGCCTCACCCAGGGCCCTGCAGCCCCCCAGGAGGCCTCACCCAGGGCCCTGCAGCCCCCCCCCGGCCTCACCCAGGGCCCTGCAGCCCCCCCCAGGCCTCACCCAGGGCCCTGCAGCCCCCCCCAGGCCTCACCCAGGGCCCTGCAGCCCCTCCCAGGCCTCACCCAGGGCCCTGCAGCCCCCCAGGAGGCCTCACCCAGGGCCCTGCAGCCCCCCAGGCCTCACCCAGGGCCCTGCAGCCCCCAGGCAGGGCCCTGCAGCCCCCCCCAGGCCTCACCCAGGGCCCTGCAGCCCCCACCCAGGCCCCAGGCAGGGCCCTGCAGCCCCCCCGAGACCTCACCCAGGGCCCTGCAGCCCCCCCCAGGCCCCAGGCAGGGCCCTGCAGCCCCCAGGCCTCACCCAGGGCCCAGCAGCCCCCCAGGCAGGGCCCTGCAGCCCCCCAGGCCTCACCCAGGGCCCTGCAGCCCCCCAGGAGGCCTCACCCAAGGCCCTGCAGCCCCTCCCAGGCCTCACCCAGGGCCCTGCAGCCCCCCCCCGGGCCCTGCTGCCCCCCCCCAGGCCTCACCCAGGGCCCTGCAGCCCCCCCCAGGGCCCTGCAGCCCCCCAGGAAGCCTCACCCAGGGCCCTGCAGCCCCCCGGCCTCACCCAGGGCCCTGCAGCCCCCCAGGAGGCCTCACCCAGGGCCCTGCAGCCCCCCCCAGGCCTCACCCAGGGCCCTGCTGCCCCCCAGGAGGCCTCCCCAGGGCCCTGCAGCCCCCCAGGAGGCCTCACCCAGGGCCCTGCAGCCCCCCAGGCCTCACCCAGGGCCCTGCAGCGCCCCCCAGGCCTCACCCAGGGCCCTGCAGCCCCCCCCAGGCCTCACCCAGGGCCCTGCAGCCCCCCCCAGGGCCCTGCAGCCCCCCAGGCCTCACCCAGGGCCCTGCAGCTCCCCCCAGGCCTCACCCAGGGCCCTGCAGCTCCCCCCAGGCCTCACCCAGGGCCCTGCAGCTCCCCCCAGGCCTCACCCAGGGCCCTGCAGCCCCCACCCAGGCCCCAGGCAGGGCCCTGCAGCCCCCCCGAGACCTCACCCAGGGCCCTGCAGCCCCCCCCAGGCCCCAGGCAGGGCCCTGCAGCCCCCAGGCCTCACCCAGGGCCCTGCAGCCCCCCAGGCAGGGCCCTGCAGCCCCCCAGGCCTCACCCAGGGCCCTGCAGCCCCCCAGGAGGCCTCACCCAAGGCCCTGCAGCCCCTCCCAGGCCTCACCCAGGGCCCTGCAGCCCCCCCCCCGGGCCCTGCTGCCCCCCCCCAGGCCTCACCCAGGGCCCTGCAGCCCCCCCCAGGGCCCTGCAGCCCCCCAGGAAGCCTCACCCAGGGCCCTGCAGCCCCCAGGAGGCCTCACCCAGGGCCCTGCAGCCCCCCCCAGGCCTCACCCAGGGCCCTGCAGCTCCCCCCAGGCCTCACCCAGGGCCCTGCAGCCCCTCCCAGGCCTCACCCAGGGCCCTGCAGCTCCCCCCAGGCCTCACCCAGGGCCCTGCAGCCCCCCCCAGGCCTCACCCAGGGCCCTGCAGCCCCCCCCAGGCCTCACCCAGGGCCCTGTAGCCCCCCAGGCAGGGCCCTGCAGCCCCCAGGCCTCACCCAGGGCCCTGCAGCTCCCCCCAGGCCTCACCCAGGGCCCTGCAGCCCCCCAGGCCTCACCCAGGGCCCTGCAGCCCCCCCCAGGCCTCACCCAGGGCCCTGCAGCCCCCCAGGAGGCCTCACCCAGGGCCCTGCAGCTCCCCCCAGGCCTCACCCAGGGCCCTGCAGCCCCTCCCAGGCCTCACCCAGGGCCCTGCAGCCCCCCCCAGGGCCCTGCAGCCCCCCAGGAAGCCTCACCCAGGGCCCTGCAGCCCCCAGGAAGCCTCACCCAGGGCCCTGCAGCCCCCCCCAGGCCTCACCCAGGGCCCTGCAGCCCCCCAGGAGGCCTCACCCAGGGCCCTGCAGCCCCCCCCAGGCCTCACCCAGGGCCCTGCAGCCCCCCCCAGGCCTCACCCAGGGCCCTGCAGCCCCCCCCAGGGCCCTGCAGCCCCCCAGGAAGCCTCACCCAGGGCCCTGCAGCCCCCAGGAGGCCTCACCCAGGGCCCTGCAGCCCCCCCCAGGCCTCACCCAGGGCCCTGCAGCCCCCCAGGCCTGGGCAGGGCCTGCCTCTCACCTCCTCTTGCCCTTGGGGGGGCCCCTGACGAAGCACCAGTCGACGCTGACCGCCTGCCCCATCAGCTCCTGCCCGTTCAGCCCCTCCATGGCCGCCTGAGCCTCCTTGTAGGTCTCATACTCCACCAGAGTGTAGCCCTGGGGGCAGGCAGGGGGAGAGGGAACCACCATGGGCAGGCCAGCAGGGAGAGGGCAGCAGGGAGAGGGCAGCAGGGAGAGGGCAGCAGAGAGAGGACAGCAGAGAGAGGACAGCAGAGAGAGGGCAGCAGAGAGAGGGACCCCAGGGAGAGGGCAGCAGGGAGACGTACCCCAGGGAGAGGGCAGCAGGGAGAGGGACCCCAGGGAGAGGGACCCCAGGGAGAGGGCACCCTGGAGATGGGCAGCAGGAAGAGGGCAGCAGGGAGAGGGACAATAGGGAGAGGGACCCCAGAAAGAGGGCCCACACGGAGAGGGCACCAGGGAGAGAGACAGCAGGGAGAAGCCACCCTGGAGAGACCACCCTGGAGATGGGCACCAGGAAAAGACCACCCTGGAGAGAGACCCCAGGGAGAGGGACACCCTGGAAAGGACAACCCTGGAGAGGTCACCCTAGAGAGGGACAGCAGGAAAAGACCACCATGCAGAGACAACCAGGGAGAGGGACAGCAGGGAGAGGGTCCCCAGGAAAGGACCACCCTGGAGAAACCACCCTGGAGAAACCACCCTGGAGGTGGACACCAGGGAGAGGACCCCAGAAAAAGACCACCCTGGAGAGGGACACCAGGGAGAGGCCACCAGGGAGAGGCCACTCTGGAGAGGAGCAGCAGGGAGAGGGACCCCAGGGAGAAGGACAGCAGGGAGGGGACCCCAGGGAGAGGGACAGCAGGGAGGGGACCCCAGGAAAAGACCACCCTGGAGAAACCACCCTGGAGGTGGACACCAGGGAGAGGGACAGCAAGGAGAGGGACAGCAAGGAGAGACCACCCTGGAGAAGCCAGCCTGGAGAGGGACACCAGGGAGAGGCCACCAGGGAGAGGGACAGCAAAGAGGGGACCCCAGGAAAAGACCACCCTGGAGAGGCCACCCTAGAGAGGGACAGCAGAGAGAGGTCACCCTGGAGAGACCACCCTGGAGAGGGCCCCCAGGGAGGGAGCAGGGGAGATGGATGAGCTCAGGAGCCCCCCATGGAGGCCAGCAGCCCCCCATGGAGGCCAGCAGCCCCCCATGGAGGCCAGCAGCCCCTGGCCCTGCCTACCTTCAGGTAGCCTGTCCTCCTGTCCAGGTTGAGGTGCAGGTTCTTGATCTCCCCATACTCTGCAAACCTGTCGTGGATGTCCTCCTCTGTGGCCTCCTCATGGATCCCTGTGACGAAGAGGATCCAACCCTCCACGGCTGGGGGGGCAGGGGGGAGCCTCAGCCAGGGCCTGCAGCTGGGGAGGGGGCTCAGGGGACCCCCACAGCCCTGGGGCTCCCCACCCCCTGCCCCAGCAGCAGCACAGTGCCCAGGGGGGGGCTGGGAGCAAAGTGCCCACCCAGGAGCCCAGCCCTGAGCTGCCTGCAAAGGCCTCCTGCAGGAGCAGAGCTTTGGCTCCAGCACAGCCCAGCAGGGAGGGGAGGGAAGGGACCCCTGGAGCTCCCCTCCCCTGCCCCAGCTGCTGGGCACCACCCTGGGTCCTGTGCTCAGGGCTGAGCCCCCCCTGGCACCAGCTGGGCCATGGGGCAGGGGAGGCTGAAGGGAAAGCTGCTGGCTGCTGGCTCCTGCCCTGAGGGCCAGCACCCAATGGCCACAGCACCTCCCCAGCCCCAGCCTGGGACCCCTGGAGCTCCCCTCCTGCCCCCCCTGCCCCAGCAGCCTCCCCCCAGCTGTGCCCAGCAGCAGCACAGTGCCCAGGGGGGGTTGGAAGCTCTGCACAACCTCTCTGGGCTCAGCCTGCTCCAGGCCTCCAGCAGCCTCCCCCCAAGCAACTTCCTCCTCCTGCCCAGCTCCAACCTCCTGCCCTCCACTCTCTGCCCCCTGCCCCTTGGCCTGGCCCTGGGCACCACTCAGCAGCTGCCAGCCCCAGCCCCTTGCCCCCCCCAGCCCCTGCAGCTCTTGCTCAGCACTCAGCAGCTGCCCTCTGGGGCTGCTCTCCTCCAGCCTCTCAGCCCCAGGCAGCTCTCAGCCTCTGCTGCTCCCACAGCTGCTCCAGGCCCCCCCAGCAGCTTCCCAGCCCCCCCTGGAGCCTCCCCAGCAGCTTCCCAGCCCCCCCTGGAGCCTCCCCAGCAGCTTCCCAGCCCCCCCTGGAGCCTCCCCAGCAGCTCCCAGGCCCTCTGCAGCTGGGCAGGGGGAGCCCAGCCCTGGCCCCAGCCCTCCAGAGGTGTCCTCAGCAGGGCAGAGCAGAGGGGCAGCAGAACCTCCCTTGCCCTGCTGCCCACACTGCTGCCTGCCCCCAGCACAGCCTTGGGGGCTGCTTGGCCATGGGGGCTCCTGGCTGGCTCCTGGGGCTCCCTGCTGGCTCCTGGGGGGGTGGGGAGGGGGGCTGTGGGGTACTCACACCTCTGGGGGCCAGGCTCATCCCCATCCTGCTCCACGCTGTCGTAGTCCTCTCGGACCCTGGCCCTGGAGCCCTCCTCTGGGGGCAGCAAAAGCAGCAGTGGGCACCTGGGACCCCCCCCAAGCAGGGCCCAGGTGCCCCCCCAGAGCAACTCAGTGCCCCCCTCCCCCCAGAAAGCAGCCAGGGGCTGAGCCCAGAGGGCTGGGGGGGGGCAGCCCAGGGCCCAGCAGGGAGGGGCTGGGAGGTCCTCACCTGAGCCAAAGCCTCGACCCTTCCTCTTCTTGGCTTTCTCCTTCAGCTTGTGGATGCTCTCTGAGGGGAGGGGGAGAGGGGAGAGGGTTGGGGGAGCCAGAGCACAGCTCCGAGGCTGGCAGCCCCTCCCCCCCCCTGTGACCTCAACCCAGGGCTGAACAGGAACCACCCCCAGGGCGGTGCAGGAGCTGCGGGGGCAGGGTGAGACACTGCCCAGGGCAGGGCAGGGACCCCCCCGGGGCTGGGCAGGGCTCTTTCATCCAGGCAGGAATCCCCCGGGGACAGGCAGAAACCCCCCGGGGCCGGGCAGGAACCCCCCGGGGCTGGGCAGGAACCCCCCGGGCCAGGCAGGACCCCCCCAGGGCCGGGCAGGGCTCTTTCATCCAGGCAGGAATCCCCCGGGGCTGGGCAGGAACCCCCCGGGAGCCGGCAGGAACCCCCCGGGGCTGGGCAGGACCCCCCGGGCTGGGCAGGACCCCCCCCGGGAGCCGGCAGGAACCCCCCGGGGCTGGGCAGGACCCCCCCCGGGCCAGGCAGGACCCCCCCCGGGGCCGGGCTTGGCCCGCAGGCTTTGAGGGGGGGAAGGGGGGGGGCGCAGAATTGGGCCGGGACCGCCGAAGGGAGACCCCAAACGGGGAAGGGGCCAGGCCCGAGCCGGGGGTAACCGACTCGGCCCAGGCTGAACTCAGCCCCACAGCGGCGCGGCCGGGACGCGGCGGGAACCCCCCCCCCCAACCACCGCCCGGGGCCAGCCTGAGGCCAGGAGGCTCCAGGCCCGCCCCGGGCGGCGCCGCTCGGTGAGGCCGGAGGGGACCGCTCCGGGTCAGCACCGGCGCCGCCCTCACCGTCGCCATCCTCGTCCATGGCGAAGTCTTCGCCTCCCGCCTCATGCAGATCCAGCACGTCCGCCATCTTGCCGCCGCCGCCGCTGCCGCCACCGCGGGGCACGCCGGGAAGCGCGCCGGAAGCGCGGCCGCGCAGCCGCCCCCGCCATCTTGGGAAGGGACCCTAGCGGAAGTCTCCGCGTCGCCACCTTGGGAAGGGACCCTAGCGGAAGTCTCTGCGTCGCCATCTTGGGAAGGGACCCTAGCGGAAGTCTCCGCGCCGCCACCTTGGGAAGGGACCCCCGCAGAATGTCCCCGCCCTGCCATCTCGGGATAGAATCGTGGCGGAAGCGCGCCCCCCCCCCCCCCCCACCCCTCCCCCGCGCCGCCATCTTGAGAAGGGAACCTTAGCGGAAGTTACCGCGCCGCCATTTCTGGGAGGTCGCTTCAGGGCGGCTGCCAATGGTCCATGAGCAAGTGATGGGCGAGGACGAGTGCAGACCCCCAGGGATCGGTGCTGGGACCCCAGGCTTGGTGAACTCTGTGCTGGGGCCATGGGGAGAGGCACTGAGGGCAGCCTCAGCAGGGCTGCTGCTGGCACCAAGCTGTGTGGTGCAGCTGAGAGCTGGGGGGAAGGGATCCAGCCAGGGGGAGCAGAGCAGGCTGGGGGGGAAGGGATCCAGCCAGGGGCACCTGGGCTGGCTGCAGAGCTGGGCCCAGGACAAACTAGCCCACAAGAATGGTGCCCTGAGGGGGAGGGCAATGGTGCCACATCCAGCTGGCAGCCAGGCCCCAGTGGTGCCCCCCAGGGCTCAGTGCTGGGCCCCAGCCTGATCAATATCTTCATTGATGAGCTGGAGGGGGGGATGGAGTCAGCCAGCAGCACATTTGCAGCTGACCCCAAGCTGGGGGCAGAGGTTGGGCAGTGAGAGGGCAGCAGAGCTCTGCAGGGGGCCCTGGGCAGAGGGGCAGAGCCCAGCAGGAGGGCATCCAACAAGTGCCAGGGGCTGCAGCTTGGCCACAGCCACCCCAGGCAGGGCCACAGGCTGGGGGCAGAGAGGGACCTGGGGGTGCTGGGGGAGAGCAGCTCAACAGGAGCCAGCAGTGTGCCCAGGGGGCACAGAGGGCCAAGGGTCAGGCAGAGTGTGGGCAGCAGGGGCAGGGAGCTCATCCTGCCCTGTGCTCAGCACTGCTGAGGCCACAGCTGGAGTCCTGTGTCCAGCTCTGGGCCCCTCAGGGTAGGAAGGAGGTTGAGAGGCTGGAAGGGGTCCAGGGAAGGGCAACAGAGCTGGGGAGGGGTCTGGGGCACAGGGCTGGGGAGGGGGCTGGGGCACAGGGCTGAGGGAGCTGGGGTTGCTCAGCCTGCAGAGGAGGAGGCTCAGGGGAGACCTCATTGCTCTCCCCAGCTCCCTGCAGGGAGGCTGTAGCCAGGTGGGGGTTGGGCTCTCCTCCCAGGCCCCCAGCAGCAGAACAAGAGGACACAGCCTCAAGCTGTGCCAGGGGAGGTTTAGGCTGGAGGGGAGGAGAAAGTTCTTCACTGAGAGAGTTGTTGGCCATTGGGATGTGCTGCCCAGGGGGGTGGTGGAGTCCCCATCCCCGGAGGGGTTCAAGAGGGGACTGGATGTGGTGCTGGGTGCCATGGTCTGGGCCTGAGGTCTGTGGTGCCAGGTTGGACTTGATGATCTTTGAGGTCTCTTCCAAGCTTGGTGATGCTGTGAGGCTGTGACCCTTTCACAGAGCTGGGAGGGCTGGAACTGCTTTGACCCTTCCCAGCTTTGAGGGGGGAGGAAGAAGCAAGAGCTCCACACCGGTGCCAGTCAGGTTCTGAGCTGTGTTCAGCTGCTCAGAGGGCTGTGGGAAGAGGCTGCACATACAAAAATATCTCAAGGGAGCCCCAGAAGGGCTGCTGGGGGTGGGGGGATACAAAACTAGAGTGGCTGCAGCTAATGCCATTAAGACTCTTCTCACTTGGGAGGGCTGTGCAAGGAGGGGGCAAAAGGAGCAGGCAGCTCCAGGGGCTTGGGGGGGGGGGGGACAGCCAGACCCTGGAGGGGTTTGGATTGGTGCCCAGAGGGGCTTGAAGTGAACCCCAAAAGGCAGCAGGGAAAGCACAGAGAGAGAGGGAGGCAGGGGGGAAAGGTTTGCCTGGAGCTGAGAGGGTCCTGCAGGGAGAGCAGAAAGGGATCTGGGAGGGGGGGAGCAGGAGGAGAGCTGGGAGAGGGTTGGGGAGGTGGAGGGAAGGGTGGGAGGGAGGGAAAGGCTTTGAAGTTCGGGGGGGGGGGGGAGGGGGAAAAAAGTCACTTTGGGAGTCTGAAAAATCACTTTGGAGTCAGGAAAACAACTTAGAGGCAAGGGGGAGGGGAAGCAGTTTTGAGGTCAGGGGAAGGGCTTGGGGGGGAGGGGGAAAAAAGCCTTTTGAGGGCAGGGAAAAGGGCTGAAAGGGAAGGAAAAAGGTCAGGTGGGAGGGGAAAAACACTCTTGAGGTGAAAACAAACACTCAAGGTAAAAACAAACACACCAGAGGTGAGAGAAAAGCCTCTTGGGAGGACGAAAAGGACTTTTAAGCTAAAAGAAAAACCACTTCAGGGTAAAAAAAGGCAATTTTAAGGTAAAAAAAATCACTTTTAAGGTAAAAAAGGCAATTTTAAGGTAAAAAAAGCAATTTTAAGGTAAAGAAAATCACTTTTAAGGTAAAAAAAAAGCCAATTTCAAGGTAAAGCAATTTTAAGGTAAAAAAAGCAATTTCAAGGTAAAAAAGCCAATTTCAAGGTAAAAAAGCCAATTTCAAGGTAAAAAAGCCAATTTCAAGGTAAAAAAGCCAATTTCAAGGTAAAAAAGCCAATTTCAAGGTAAAAAAGCCAATTTCAAGGTAAAAACAATTTTAAGGCTAAAAAAAGAAATTTTAAGGTAAAAAAAGGAATTGTAAGGTTAAAAAAAGCTATTTTAAGGTAAAGAAAATCACTTTTAAGGTAAAAAAAGGAATTTTAAGGTTAAAAAGAATTTTAGGGTTAAAAAAAGGAATTTTAAGGTCAAAAAAGGAATTTTAAGGTAAAAAAATCAAATTTAAGGTTAAAAAAAGGAATTTTAAGGTAAAAAAGTGATTTTAAGGTAAAAAAGGAATTTTAAGGTAAAAAAGCAATTTTAAGGCTAAAAAAAGGAGTTTTAAGGTAAAAAAGGAATTGTAAGGTTAAAAAAAGCTATTTTAAGGTAAAGAAAATTACTTTTAAGGTAAAAAAGGGAATTTTAAGGTAAAAAAGGGAATTTTAAGGTAAAAAAGGAATTTTAAGGTAAAAAAAAGGAATTTTAAGGTCAAAAATCAAATTTAAGGTTAAAAAAAGGAATTTCAAGGTAAGAAAAGGAGTTTTAAGGTAAAAAAGGAATTTTAAGGCTAAAAAAAGAAGTTTTAAGGTAAAAAAAAGGAATTGTAAGGTTAAAAAAAGCTATTTTAAGGTAAAGAAAATCACTTTTAAGGTAAAAAAGGGAATTTTAAGGTAAAAAAGGAATTTTAGGGTAAAAAAAGGAATTTTAGGGTAAAAAAAGGAATTTTAGGGTAAAAAAAGGAATTTTAGGGTAAAAAAGGAATTTTAAGGTTAAAAAAATCAAATTTAAGGTAAAAAAAGGAATTTTAAGGTAAAAAAGGAATTTTAAGGTAAAAAAGGAATTTTAAGGTAAAAAAGGAATTTTAAGGTTAAAAAAAGGCAATTGTAAGGTAAAAAAAATCACTGGAAGGGTCAAAAAAGGGTCTGGAAGGGTCTGGAAAGGTCTTAGGAGAGATTAAAAGGGTAAAAAAATGGTCTGGAAGGGTCTAGAAAGGTCTGGAAGGGTCTAGAAAGGTCTTAGTTCTGAGTCTGGAGGGGTCAAACAAGGTCTTAGAAGGGCCTTGAAGGTCTGGAAGGGTCAAAAAAAGGATCTAGAAGGGTCTTAAAAGGGTCAAAAAAGGTCAGGAAGGGTCAAAAAAAGGTCTGGAAAGGTCCTAGGAAGGGTCTAGAAAGGTCTTAGTACTGAGTCTGAAAGGGTCTAGAAGGGTCAACAAGGTCTTAGAATGGCCAGGAAGGTCTGGAAGGGTCAAAAGAAGTCTAGCAGGCTCAGAAAAAGGTCTTAGGAAGGGTCCAGAAAGGCCTTAGGAAGGTCTTAGAAAGACCTTAGGAAGGAAGGGTCCAGAAAGGCCTCTTGGGAAGGTCTTAGGAGCGTCAAAAAAAGGTCTGGGAAGGTCTTAGGAATGGTCCAGAAAGGTCTTAGAAAGGGTCTAGGAAGGTCTTAGAAAGGCCTTAGGAAGGGTCCAGAAAGGCCTTGGGAAGGTCAAAAAAAGGTCTGGGAGGGTCTTAGGAAGGGTCCAGAAAAGTCTTTTAGGAAGGGTCCAGGGAACAGTCTAGGAAGGTCTCTTAGGAAGGGTCCAGAAAGGTCTCTTAGGAAGGGACCAGAAAGGCCTTAGGAAGGTCTTGGGAGCGTCAAAAAAGGTCTGGGAAGGTCTTAGGAATGGTCCAGAAAGGTCTTAGGAAGGTCTTAGAAAGGGTCTAGGAAGGTCTTAGAAAGGCCTTAGGAAGGGTTTAGAAAGGCCTTGGGAAGGGTCCAGAAGAGCCTTGGGAAGGTCAAAAAAAGGTCTGGGAGGGTCTTAGGAAGGGTCCAGGGAAGAGTCTAGGAAGGCCTCTTAGGAAGGGTCTAGAAAGGTCTCTTAGGAAGGTCTTAGGAAGGGTCCAGAAAGGTCTCTTAGGAAGGTCTTAGGAAGGGTCCAGAAAGGTCTCTTAGGAAGGTCTTAGGAAGGGTCCAGAAAGGTCTCTTAGGAAGGGTCCAGAAAGGCCTCAGGAGGTCGCAGGGCAGCCCCCAGCCTCCCACCCCACTCCCCCCCGAAGCAATCCTTCCGCTGTGCAAAACGGGCCCCAGGCCCCCCCGAGCCCCGCCTGAGGGGAGCCGGGCGGGGCCCCGGGGCGGGGCAGGGGCGGGGCAGGGCCCCTAGCAGCCGGGGGAGGGCAGGCCGCCCAGCTGCCCCGCGGCCAGCAGCAGGATGTCCTTGCGCTCCTTGTGGAAGCGCAGCTCGCGGCCGGCCAGCCGCGCCGCCTCCAGCTGCCGCTCGGCGGCCGCCAGCTCCCGCGGCAGCGCCCCGGGGCCGCCCTGCTCCCGGCTCGCCCAGCCTTAGGAAGGGTCCAGAAAGGCCTTAGGAAGGTCTTAGGAGGGTCAAAAAAAGGTCTGGGAGGGTCTTAGGAAGGGTCTAGAAAGGCCTCTTGGGAAGGCACCAGAAAGGCCTCAGGAAGGTCTTGGGAGCGTCAAAAAAGGTCTGGGAAGGTCTTAGGAATGGTCCAGAAAGGTCTTAGGAAGGTCTTAGAAAGGTCTTAGAAAGGGTCTAGGAAGGTCTTAGAAAGGCCTTAGGAAGGGTTTAGAAAGGCCTTGGGAAGGTCTTAGAAAGGTCTTAGAAAGGGTCTAGAAAGGTCTTAGAAAGGCCTTAGGAAGGGTTTAGAAAGGCCTTGGGAAGGGTCCAGAAGAGCCTTGGGAAGGTCAAAAAAAGGTCTGGGAGGGTCTTAGGAAGGGTCCAGGGAAGAGTCCAGAAAGGTCTCTTAGGAAGGGTCCAGAAAGGTCTCTTAGGAAGGTCTTAGGAAGGGTCCAGAAAGGTCTCTTAGGAAGGGTCCAGAAAGGTCTCTTAGGAAGGGTCCAGAAAGGTCTCTTAGGAAGGGTCCAGAAAGGTCTCTTAGGAAGGGTCCAGAAAGGTCTCTTAGGAAGGGTCCAGAAAGGTCTCTTAGGAAGGTCTTAGGAAGGGTCCAGAAAGGTCTCTTAGGAAGGGTCCAGAAAGGTCTCTTAGGAAGGGTCCAGAAAGGTCTCTTAGGAAGGGTCCAGAAAGGTCTCTTAGGAAGGGTCCAGAAAGGTCTCTTAGGAAGGGTCCAGAAAGGTCTCTTAGGAAGGGTCCAGAAAGGTCTCTTAGGAAGGGTCCAGAAAGGTCTCTTAGGAAGGGTCCAGAAAGGGTCTAGAAAGGCCTCAGGAGGTCGCAGGGCAGCCCCCAGCCTCCCGCCCCGCTCCCCCCCGAAGCAATCCTTCCGCTGTGCAAAACGGGCCCCAGGCCCCCCCGAGCCCCGCCTGAGGGGAGCCGGGCGGGGCCCCGGGGCGGGGCAGGGGCGGGGCAGGGCCCCTAGCAGCCGGGGGAGGGCAGGCCGCCCAGCTGCCCCGCGGCCAGCAGCAGGATGTCCTTGCGCTCCTTGTGGAAGCGCAGCTCGCGGCCGGCCAGCCGCGCCGCCTCCAGCTGCCGCTCGGCGGCCGCCAGCTCCCGCGGCAGCGCCCCGGGGCCGCCCTGCTCCCGGCTCGCCCAGCCTTAGGAAGGGTCCAGAAAGGCCTTAGGAAGGTCTAAAAAAGGTCTGGGAGGGTCTTAGGAAGGGTCTAGAAAGGCCTCTTGGGAAGGGACCAGAAAGGCCTCAGGAAGGTCTTGGGAGTGTCAAAAAAGGTCTGGGAAGGTCTTAGGAATGGTCCAGAAAGGTCTTAGGAAGGTCTTAGAAAGGGTCTAGGAAGGTCTTAGAAAGGCCTTAGGAAGGGTTTAGAAAGGCCTTGGGAAGGTCAAAAAAAGGTCTGGGAGGGTCTTAGGAAGGGTCCAGAAAAGTCTTTTAGGAAGGGTCCAGGGAAGAGTCTAGGAAGGTCTCTTAGGAAGGCTCCAGAAAGGTCGCTTAGGAAGGGTCCAGGAAAGGCTCCAGGAAGGTCGCTTAGGAAGGGTCCAGAAAGGTCTCTCAGGAAGGCTCCAGAAAGGTCTCTCAGGAGGATCAAAAAAAGGTCTGGGAGGGTCTTAGGGAGGGTCTTAGGAAGGGTCCAGAAAGGTCTCTTAGGAAGGGTCCAGAAAGGTCTCTTAGGAAGGTCTTAGGAAGGGTCCAGAAAGGCCTCAGGAGGTCGCAGGGCAGCCCCCAGCCTCCCGCCCCGCCCCCCCCCGAAGCAATCCTTCCGCTGTGCAAAACGGGCCCCAGGCCCCCCCGAGCCCCGCCTGAGGGGAGCCGGGCGGGGCCCCGGGGCGGGGCAGGGGCGGGGCAGGGCCCCTAGCAGCCGGGGGAGGGCAGGCCGCCCAGCTGCCCCGCGGCCAGCAGCAGGATGTCCTTGCGCTCCTTGTGGAAGCGCAGCTCGCGGCCGGCCAGCCGCGCCGCCTCCAGCTGCCGCTCGGCGGCCGCCAGCTCCCGCGGCAGCGCCCCGGGGCCGCCCTGCTCCTGGCTCGCCCAGCCTTAGGAAGGGTCCAGAAAGGCCTTAGGAAGGTCTAAAAAAGGTCTGGGAGGGTCTTAGGAAGGGTCTAGAAAGGCCTCTTGGGAAGGGACCAGAAAGGCCTCAGGAAGGTCTTGGAAGCGTCAAAAAAGGTCTGGGAAGGTCTTAGGAATGG
>NW_026530703.1:0-45980 GCF_014839835.1 Dryobates pubescens
GGCAACTCCCCAGTGGGCACCCATGTGGTGCCTCCCCACAGGGCACTCAGGTGGGCATCTCTGCATTGGGCACCAAGGTAGCTCTCTCCACATGGGCACCCATGGGGCACCCAGGTGGGCATCTCCACATGGGCACCAACTGGGCACCAAGGTGGGCAACTCCCCAGTGGGCACCCATGCGGTGCCTCCCCACAGGGCACCCAGGTAGGCATCTCTGCATGGGGCACCAAGCTGGGACTCTCCACACGGGCACCAATGGGGTACCCATGTGGGTATCTCTACATGGGCACCAACTGGGCACCAAGGTGGGCATCTCCTCAGCAGGCACCCATGTGGTGCCTCCCCACAGGGCACCCAGGTGGGCGTCTCTGTGTGGGTATCTCCACATGGGCACCAATTGGGCACCAAGGTGGGCATCTCCCCAGCGGGCACCCATGTGGTGCCTCCCCACAGGGCACCCAGGTGGGCATCTCCATGTGGGGCACCAAGCTTGGTGTCTCCACATGGGCACCAATTGAGCACCAAGGTGGGCATCTCCCCCTAAGTCACCTAGGTGGGTCTCTTCACACGGGCACCAATGGGGCACCCAGGTGGGCATCTCCCCATGCGGCAGTAAGGTGGGCAGCTCCCCGTGGGGCACCGAGGTGGGCACCTCCTCATCCCCAGCAGAGGGCACACGACGCCCCCTAGGGGAGCTGGCAGGGCTGGCACCCACCTGGCTGATGTCCTGCAGGGTGATTGACTTCTTGTCCTCCACCACCCTGCCCAGGCGCCCGAAGGTCAGCTGCGGGGGCACGAGCTGCCCTCAGCCCCTGGCACTCCCTGCCCCGTGCCCACCCTGTGCCTGCCCCAGTCCTGCCCTGTGCCCACCCTGTACCAGCCCTGTGCCCACCCTGTGCCTGCCCCAGTCCTGCCCTGTGCCCACCCTGTGCCAGCCCTGTGCCCACCCTGTACCAGCCCTGTGCCCACCCTGTGCTAGCCCCGTGCCTGCCCCAGTCCCACCCTGTGCTGGCCCTGTGCCCACCCTGTGCCTGCCCTGTGCCCACCCCAGTCCTGCCCAATGCCCACCCTGTGCTAGCCCCGTGCCTGCCCCAGTCCAACCCTGTGCCAGCCCCATGCCTGCCCTGTGCCCACCCCAGTCCCACCCTGTGCCTTCCTTGTGCCCACCCCGTGCCTGCCTTGGTCCCACCGTGTGTTGGCCCTGGTCCCACCTTGGTCCTGCCCTGTGCTGGCCCTGGTCCAGTCCTGTGCCCACCCCAGTCCTTCCCTGTGCCAGCTCTGTGCCATCCCCATGCCTGCCCTGTGCCCACCCTGGTCTGGCCCTGGTCCCCCCCTGCTCCCTCCCTGGTCTCACTCCAGTCCTGCCCTGTGCCCGCCCCGTGCCCGCCCCGCTCACCGAGAAGCTGATCTCCTCCTCCAGCACTCTGTCCCCTACCACCTGCAAGGGCCAGGAGGGGGTGGCTGAGGTGCCAAGGGGTGCCCAGGCCCCGGGGATGCCAAGGAGGGGTTGGAGGGAGAGGGGGAGGGTTGGCAGGGCAGGGTGGGCACAGCACCCACCTGGCAGAACAGTTGGTGGTTGTCCTCCGAGACCAGCAGCAGGCAGCAGCTCAGGGACTCTGTCTCCTGCTTCAGCTTCAGGGGGGGGTGGGCACGGGGTTGGGGGGCACCAGCCTCAGGGTGCCCCCCAGCTGCCCAACAGCTGCCCCCCAGCTGCCCAGGGGGGTGGTGCCCAGAAGATGGTGCCAGGGGAAGGGGGCCGGGGGGGGGGGGGGGATGTCCGAGGAAAGGGCCTGGGGGGAGGGCCTGGAGTAGGTGCCCGGGGGAGGGGGGGGGGTGCCCAGGGGGATGCCCAGGGGAGGTGTCTGGGAAGGATGCCAAGGAGGGGTGCCAGGAGCAGGTGCCCAGGGGGGATGTCTGGGAGGGGTTCACGGAGTGGGTGCCCAAGGGGTGGGTGCCCAAGGGGGGATGCCAAGGGTGGGTGCCTGGAGCAGGTGCCCAGGGGGAATGCCCAGGGGGGTGTCTGGCATGGGTGCCCGGGGGGGGTGCCCAGAGTAGATGCTGAGGGGGGGGTGCCCAGGGGAGATGTCTGGGAGGGGTTCACGGAGTGTGTGCCCAAAAAGGGTGCCCTGGAGAGGTGTCCAGGGGGAGAGGGGGCCCGGGGGTGGCCTGGAGTAGGTGCCCGGGGGGTGGGGGGGGGCGGTGGTGCCCAGGGGGGTGCCCGGGGCTGGGGGTTGCCACTCACATAGTTGATGACCTTCAGCTGCAGCGAGGCCGCATCCAGGTCGTAGAGCTCCCCTGCACCGGGGGTGAGAGACCCCCACTGGCACCCTGCCCACCCACCCCCACCCCACCCTGGGGGCCCCTCCCCAGGGAGGAAAGTCTCCAGGGTGCAGGTGCTCCCAGTGCTGTCCCCCCAACCCCTGGACCCTCACCCTTCTGTCCCCACCCCCCCTTGGAACCCCATCCCTGTGTCCCCATCTCCCCTGGACCCCCATCCCTGTGTCCCCATCCCCCTTGGACCCCCATCCCTGTGTCCCCATCTCCCCTGGACCCCCATCCCTGTGTCCCCATCTCTCCTGGACCCCCATCCCTGTGTCCCCATTACCCCTGGACCCCATCTTGCTCTCCCCATCCCCCTTGATCCCCATCCTGGTATCCCCATCCCCCCTGGGCCCCCATCCTGCACTCCCCATCCCCCCTTGACCCCCATCCTGCTCTCCCCATCCCCCCTTGACCCCCATCCTGCTCTCCCCATCCCCCCTGCTCTCCCCATCTCCCTTGACCCCCATCCTGCTCTCCCCCTCCCCCCTGCTCCCCCATCCCTGTGTCCCCATCCCCCCCGGGCCCCCATCCTGCTCTCCCCATCTCCCTTGACCCCCATCCTGCTCTCCCCCTCCCCCCTGCTCCCCCATCCCTGTGTCCCCATTACCCCTCGGTCCCCAGCCTGCTCTCCCCATCCCCCCTGCTCCCCCATCCCTGTGTCCCCCATCCCCCCCGGGCCCCTATCCTGCTCTCCCCATCCCCCCTGGCCCTTCTCATCCTGGTGTCCCCCATGCCCCCAGCTCCCCCCCTCTCCCCCCCGCTCCGTGCCAGTGCCCCCCCCGGGGGGTGCCCTCACCACAGAGCTGCAGGATCTTGCAGTCCAGGTCGCTGTAGCTGCTCCCCGGCTCCTTCTCAGCCTTGGTCAAGGAGGTCTGGGAGGGGCTGGGGGAGAGGCTGCCCTGGGGCGGGGGCTGCAGCTTCTGCAGGGCTTGCAGGCGCCGGTAAGCCACCAGGGTCTGCGGGGGGGCACACGGGGGGCCGTGGGCACCTGGGGGAAGGGTGCCCGGGGGGCATGGGGACACAGGGATGGGGGCCCGGGGGGGATGGGGAGAGCGGGATGGGGGCCCGGGGGGGATGGGGAGAGCGGGATGGGGGCCCGGGGGGGATGGGGACACAGGGATGGGGGCCCGGGGGGGGATGGGGACACAGGGATGGGGGCCCGGGGGGGGATGGGGACACAGGGATGGGGGCCCGGGGGGGATGGGGACACAGGGATGGGGGCCCGGGGGGGGATGGGGACACAGGGATGGGGGCCCGGGGGGGGATGGGGACACAGGGATGGGGGCCCGGGGGGGGATGGGGACACAGGGATGGGGGCCCGGGGGGGGATGGGGACACAGGGATAGGGGCCCAGGGGGGCATGGGGACACAGGGATAGGGGCCCGGGGGGGATGGGGACACAGGGATAGGGGCCCGGGGGGGCATGGGGACACAGGGATAGGGGCCCGGGGGGGCATGGGGACACAGGGATAGGGGCCCAGGGGGGCATGGGGACACAGGGATAGGGGCCCGGGGGGGCATGGGGACACAGGGATAGGGGCCCGGGGGGGCATGGGGACACAGGGATAGGGGCCCAGGGGGGGAAGGGGACACAGGGATGGGGGCCCGGGGGGGGAAGGGGACACCAGGAACGGGCGGGGTAGGGGGGATGGGGGGCCGGAGGGATGGGGAGAGCAGCATGGGGGGGGGGGGGTGTGGGGGTGGATGGAGACACCAGGATGGGGGGGCCAGGGAGGATGGGGGGCCGGGGGTATGGGAAGAGCAACATGGGGGTGGGGTGGATGGGGACACCAAGATGGGGGGGGGCAGGGGGGATGGGGGGCCGGGGGGGAGGGGGAGAGCAACATGGGGGTGGGGTGGATGGGGACACCAGGATGGGGGGGGGGGCAGGGGGGATGGGGGGCCGGGGGGGATGGGGAGAGCAGCAGGGGGGTGGGGTGGATGGGGACACCAGGATGGGGGGGGGGGCGGGGGGGATGGGGAGAGCAACATGGGGGTGGGGTGGATGGGGACACCAGGATGGGGGGGGGGCAGGGGGGATGGGGGGCCGGGGGGGGATGGGGAGAGCAACATGGGGGTGGGGTGGATGGGGACACCAGGATGGGGGGGGGCAGGGGGGATGGGGGGCCGGGGGGGATGGGGAGAGCAGCAGGGGGGGGTGGGGGGTGGATGGGGACACCAGGATGGGGGGGGGCAGGGGGGATGGGGGGCCGGGGGGGATGGGGAGAGCAGCAGGGGGGGGTGGGGGGTGGATGGGGACACCAGGAGGGGGGGGGGGCAGGGAGGATGGGGGGCCGGGGGGGATGGGGAGAGCAGCAGGGGGGGTGTGGGGGGTGGATGGGGACACCAGGGGGGGGGGGCAGGGAGGATGGGGATACCATTGGGAGCATCTCCACCATGGACTTTCACCCGTGGAGAGGGGACCCCAGGGCGGGGGCGGGCGGGCAGGGCGCCACTGGGGGGGGGTAGGGGGGTGCCGGTGGGGGTGAGGGTGGGCTGGCAGGCGGGGGAGGGGTGCCCAGGCGCCCGGCAGGGGGCACTGACGTGTCTCTCCAGGGCACGCAGGTTCTGCTCGTCAGAGTCACTCAGCTGCCCGCAGTGCACCTGGGGAGGGGGTGCCGGGGGGTCAGCAGCCGGTGGTGCCCGGGAGCCGGTGCCCGGGAGCCCCGAGGGCCCGGCCTGCGCCCCCTGCTCACCAGGATGACGCAGACCACGGTGCTGCTCTCCTTGTCCACCAGCGGCAGGATGAGAACTGAGGGGGGAGGGCTGGGCTGGCACCCAGGGTGGCACCGGGGGGCTGGGCGCTCGGAGGGGGCTCAGTGTGGCCTCCTGTGCCACCCACCCAGCCAGCTCCAGCCAGCCAGCTCTAGCCACCCATCCATCCACCCACCCACCCACCCCCTTCCCCATCCAGCCCTCTCCAGCCCTCCCTCTCCATCCCCTCCATCCCTCCGTGTCTATCCAGCCCTCTCCAGCCCTCTCCCTCCCTTCCTTTCCATCCCTCTATCTCTATCCATCCCCATCCATCCCTCCCTGTCTATCCATCCCCCTCCATCCCTCCCTCTCCATCCCTCCCTGTCTATCCATCCCTCCCTGTCTATCCATCCCCCTCCATCCCTCCCTCTCCATCCCTCCCTGTCTATCCATCCCCCTCCATCCCTCCCTCTCCATCCCTCCCTGTCTATCCATCCCTCCCTGTCTATCCATCCCTCTCCATCCCTCCCTCTCCATCCCTCCCTGTCTATCCATCCCCCTCCATCCCTCCCTCTCCATCCCTCCCTGTCTATCCATCCCCCTCCATCCCTCCCTCTCCATCCCTCCCTGTCTATCCATCCCCCTCCATCCCTCCCTCTCCATCCCTCCCTGTCTATCCATCCCCCTCCATCCCTCCCTCTCCATCCCTCCCTGTCTATCCATCCCCCTCCATCCCTCCCTCTCCATCCCTCCCTGTCTATCCATCCCTCCCTGTCTATCCATCCCCCTCCATCCCTCCCTCTCCATCCCTCCCTGTCTATCCATCCCCCTCCATCCCTCCCTCTCCATCCCTCCCTGTCTATCCATCCCTCCCTGTCTATCCATCCCCCTCCATCCCTCCCTCTCCATCCCTCCCTGTCTATCCATCCCCCTCCATCCCTCCCTCTCCATCCCTCCCTGTCTATCCATCCCTCCCTGTCTATCCATCCCTCTCCATCCCTCCCTCTCCATCCCTCCCTGTCTATCCATCCCCCTCCATCCCTCCCTCTCCATCCCTCCCTGTCTATCCATCCCCCTCCATCCCTCCCTCTCCATCCCTCCCTGTCTATCCATCCCCCTCCATCCCTCCCTCTCCATCCCTCCCTGTCTATCCATCCCTCCCTGTCTATCCATCCCCCATCCATCCCTCCCTCCCCATCCCTCCCCATCCCTCCATCCCTCTCCATGCCTCCCTCCCCATCTCTCCCCATCCCTCTATCCTTCTCCATGCCTCCCTCCCCATCCCTCCATCCCTCCCCACCCAGCCTCCCCTCCCCCCAGCCCCACCTTGTGTGCCAGGTGCCAGGGGCGCTGCCAGGGGTGCCAGGTGCTTGCCAGGCAGCTCTGCAGGGGGCAGCCCCCCGCACTCCAACCGCTTCTGCCTCCGCACCGCATCCCTGCGGGGGCAAGGCACGGCCTGAGCCTCCCCCTGGCACCTGGGCAGGGCAGGGCACAGCCCACGGGCAGGGCACAGCCCGTGGGAGGGGCACAGCCTCAGGGCAGGGCAGGGCACAGCCCATGGGATGGGCACAGCCTCAGGGCAGGGCACACCCCGTGGGCAGGGCACACCCCGTGGGCAGGGCACACCCCGTGGGATGGGCACAGGCTCAGGGCAGGGCACACCCCGTGGGCAGGGCACACCCCGTGGGAGGGGCACAGCCTCTGGGCAGGGCAGGGCACAGCCCATGGGATGGGCACAGCCTCAGGGCAGGGCACACCCCGTGGGCAGGGCACACCCCGTGGGCAGGGCACACCCCGTGGGATGGGCACAGCCTCAGGGCAGGGCACACCCCGTGGGCAGGGCACACCCCGTGGGATGGGCACAGCCTCTGGGCAGGGCAGGGCACAGCCCATGGGATGGGCACAGCCTCAGGGCAGGGCACACCCCGTGGGCAGGGCACACCCCGTGGGATGGGCACAGGCTCAGGGCAGGGCACACCCCGTGGGCAGGGCACACCCCGTGGGATGGGCACAGCCTCAGGGCAGGGCACACCCCGTGGGCAGGGCACACCCCGTGGGAGGGGCACAGCCTCTGGGCAGGGCAGGGCACAGCCCATGGGATGGGCACAGCCTCAGGGCAGGGCACACCCCGTGGGCAGGGCACACCCCGTGGGCAGGGCACACCCCGTGGGATGGGCACAGGCTCAGGGCAGGGCACACCCCGTGGGCAGGGCACACCCCGTGGGATGGGCACAGCCTCAGGGCAGGGCACACCCCGTGGGCAGGGCACACCCCGTGGGATGGGCACAGGCTCAGGGCAGGGCACACCCCGTGGGCAGGGCACACCCCGTGGGATGGGCACAGGCTCAGGGCAGGGCACACCCCGTGGGCAGGGCACACCCCGTGGGATGGGCACAGCCTCAGGGCAGGGCACACCCCGTGGGCAGGGCACACCCCGTGGGATGGGCACAGGCTCAGGGCAGGGCACACCCCGTGGGCAGGGCACACCCCGTGGGATGGGCACAGCCTCAGGGCAGGGCACACCCCGTGGGCAGGGCACAGCCCATGGGATGGGCACAGCCTCAGGGCAGGGCACGCCCCATGGGCAGGGCCATCCCAAAGCCACTCCCAGGGCAGGGACAGACCCAGGGCAGGGGTACCCCGAGGAAGGTGACACCCCCGGGGCGGGGACAGCCTGGCCAAGGTGTCCCCTCCCCGTGCCGAGGGCCCCTGGTGGGCAGGAGGGGGGCAGGGCAGGGCCAGACCTGATCTTGCCGTGGGGGGGTAGCTCGTGGGGGGGGTCGTCACACAGCAGCCTGGGGTCCCCCTCCCGCAGGTACAGGTAGAGGTGCTCCTGGGGGGGGGGGATGGGGGGACACATGTGAGGACACCATGGAGCCAGCACTGCAGGGCCACCAGCACCACCCCCAGGGCCACCAGCACCCCCCCAGGGCCACCAGCACCACCCTCAGGGCCACCATCACCATCCCATGGCCACCAGCACCCCCCCAGGGCCACCAGCACCCCCCCCAGGGCCACCATCACCATCCCATGGCCACCAGCACCCCCCCAGGGCCACCAGCACCCCCCCCAGGGCCACCAGCACCATTCCATGGCCACCAGCTCCCCCCAGGGCCACCAGCACCACCCCCAGGGCCACCAGCACCATCCCATGGCCACCAGCACCCCCCCCAGGGCCACCAGCACCATCCCATGGCCACCAGCACCCCCCCTAGGGTCACCAGCACCCCCCCCAGGGCCACCAGCACCATCCCATGGCCACCAGCACCACCCTCAGGGCCACCAGCACCCCCCCTAGGGTCACCAGCACCCCCCCCAGGGCCACCAGCACCATCCCATGGCCACCAGCACCACCCTCAGGGCCACCAGCACCCCCCCCAGGGCCACCAGCACCCCCCCCAGGGCCACCAGCACCATCCCATGGCCACCAGCACCACCCTCAGGGCCACCAGCACCCCCCCCAGGGCCACCAGCACCACCCCCAGGGTCACCAGCACCATTCCATGGCCACCAGCTCCCCCCAGGGCCACCAGCACCACCCCCAGGGTCACCATCACCATCCCATGGCCACCAGCACCACCCTCAGGGCCACCAGCACCCCCCCAGGGCCACCAGCACCACCCCCATGGCCACCAGCTCCCCCCAGGGTCACCATCACCATCCCATGGCCACCAGCACCACCCTCAGGGCCACCAGCACCCCCCCCAGGGCCACCAGCACCCCCCCAGGGCCACCAGCACCCCCCCCAGGGCCACCAGCACCATCCCCAGGGCCACCAGCACCACCCCCAGGGCCACCAGCACCATCCCATGGCCACCAGCTTCCCCCAGGGCCACCAGCACCACCCCCAGGGCCACCAGCGCCCAGCCTGGCCACCAGCACCACCCCCAGGGCCACCAGCACCCAGCATGGCCACCAGCACCACCCCCAGGGCCACCAGCACCACCCCCAGGGCCACCAGCACCACCCCCAGGGTCACCAGCACCATCCCATGGCCACCAGCTCCCCCCAGGGCCACCAGCACCACCCCCAGGGCCACCAGCACCATCCCCAGGGCCACCAGCACCCTCCCAGGGCCACCAGCATCACCCCCAGGGCCACCAGCATCACCCCCAGGGCCACCATCACCATCCCATGGCCACCAGCACCACCCCCAGGGCCACCAACACCACCCCAGGGGCACCACGACCATCAGGATCACCCCCAGCACCCCAGGGCCAGCATGCCCTGGTGGGCACCAGGCTGAGCCCGGCACGGTGCCCACCCCACCTACCACCCTGGGCAGCAGGGAGATGAGGGCATGGCGCAGGCTGTCCCGCAGGCTGCCGACGTCCAGCACGGCCCCCAGGCTCAGCAGGGCATCCTGGGGGGCACCAGGGGTCAGGGGGGCACCAGCAGGGCCACCACCAGCACCCCCCAGGGCCACCAGGCCCATCAGGGCAAGGTGGCACAGAGCCACAGGGAGGGGCACTAGGGGTCAGGGTGACACCAGCAGGGCCACCACTGGCACCCTGGGGCCACCAGCGACTGGCAACACCACCCTAGCAGTAGCCACAGTGTCCCAACTAGTAGCCACAGCGTCCCCCCCAACAGTAGCCACAGTGCCTCCTCCAGTAGCCACTGAGTCCCCCCCCAGCAGTAGCCACGGGTCCCCCCCAGCAGTAGCCACGGTGTCCTCCCCCAGTAGCCAGGGCATCCCCCCCCAGGCAGTAGCCACGGTGCCTCCCCCAGTAGCCACAATGTGTCCCCCCCAGCGGTAGCCACGGCGCCCCCCCCAGCGGTAGCCACGGTGCCTCCCCCAGCAGCCACAATGTCCCCCCGCCAGCGGTAGCCACGGCATCCCCACTAGTAGCCACGGCGTCCCCCCCCCCCAGCAGTAGCCACAGTGCCTCCTCCAGTAGCCACGGTGTCCCCCCCCAGCAGTAGCCACGGTGCCTCCCCAGCAGTAGCCACAATGTCCCCCCCCAGCAGTAGCCACGGCATCCCCACTAGTAGCCACGGCGTCCCCCCCGCCAGCAGTAGCCACAGTGCCTCCTCCAGTAGCCACGGTGTCCCCCCCCAGCAGTAGCCACGGCGTCCCCCCCCCCAGCAGTAGCCACAGTGCCTCCTCCAGTAGCCACGGTGTCCCCCCCCAGCAGTAGCCACGGTGTCCCCCCCCAGCAGTAGCCACGGTGTCCCCCCCCAGCAGTAGCCACGGTGTCCCCCCCCAGCAGTAGCCACGGTGTCCCCCCCCAGCAGTAGCCACGGTGTCCCCCCCCAGCAGTAGCCACGGTGTCCCCCCCCAGCAGTAGCCACGGTGTCCCCCCCCAGCAGTAGCCACGGTGTCCCCCCCCAGCAGTAGCCACGGTGTCCCTGCCCCAGCGCTAGCCACGGTGTCCCCCCCAGCGGTAGCCAGATGAAGACCTGAGCTGCCCCTGGGCTCTGTCCCTTCCTTCCTCAGCCCCAGAGGGGGCAGCAGGGACCCCTCAGAGACCTTTTGGGCACCACCCCCAGCTCTGCACCCCAGGGACCTCTCCAGCTCCATGCCACCCCTGCAGCATCCTCAGCTGCCTCTGTGCCACCCCTGCAGCACCCTCAGCTGCCTCTGTGCCACCCCTGCAGCACCCTCAGCTGCCTCTGTGCCACCCCTGCAGCATCCTCAGCCGCCTCTGTGCCACCCCTGCAGCATCCTCAGCTGCCTCTGTGCCACCCCTGCAGCATCCTCAGCTGCCTCTGTGCCACCCCTGCAGCATCCTCAGCTGCCTCTGTGCCACCCCTGCAGCATCCTCAGCTGCCTCTGTGCCACCCCTGCAGCATCCTCAGCTGCCTCTGTGCCACCCCTGCAGCATCCTCAGCTGCCTCTGTGCCACCCCTGCAGCATCCTCAGCCTGGTCCATGCCACCCCTGCAGCATCCTCAGCTGCCTCTGTGCCACCCCTGCAGCATCCTCAGCCTGGTCCATGCCACCCCTGCAGCATCCTCAGCTGCCTCTGTGCCACCCTGCAGCATCCTCAGCTGCCTCTGTGCCACCCCTGCAGCATCCTCAGCTGCCTCTGTGCCACCCCTGCAGCATCCTCAGCTGCCTCTGTGCCACCCTGCAGCATCAGCTGCCTCTGTGCCACCCTGCAGCATCAGCTGCCTCTGTGCCACCCTGCAGCATCCTCAGCTGCCTCTGTGCCACCCTGCAGCATCCTCAGCTGCCTCTGTGCCACCCCTGCAGCATCAGCTGCCTCTGTGCCACCCTGCAGCATCCTCAGCCGCCTCTGTGCCACCCCTGCAGCATCCTCAGCTGCCTCTGTGCCACCCCTGCAGCATCCCCAGCCTGGTCCATGCCACCCCTGCAGCATCCTCAGCTGCCTCTGTGCCACCCCTGCAGCATCCTCAGCCTGGTCCATGCCACCCCTGCAGCATCCTCAGCTGCCTCTGTGCCACCCCTGCAGCATCCTCAGCTGCCTCTGTGCCACCCCTGCAGCATCCTCAGCCTGGTCCATGCCACCCCTGCAGAATCCTCAGCTGCCTCTGTGCCACCCCTGCAGCATCCTCAGCCTGGTCCATGCCACCCCTGCAGAATCCTCAGCTGGCTCTGTGCCACCTGCCCACCCTTGGAGCACCCTCAGCCAGGTTCTTGTCACCCTTGGAGCACCTTCATCTGGCCCCATGCCAACCTTGGAGCACCCCCAACCAGAACTGTGCCACCCACCTACCCTTAGACCATGCTCACCCAGGTCCCTCTCACCCTTGCAGCATCCTCAGCTGCCTCCATGCCCTTGCCCCATCCTTCTCTTGGTCCATGCCACCCTTGGAGCATCTTCAGCTGGGTCCTTGCCACCCTTGGAGCATCCTCAGCTGCCTCCATGCCCTTGCCCCATCCTTCTCTTGGTCCATGCCACCCTTGGAGCATCTTCAGCTGCCTCCATGCCCTTGCCCCATCCTTCTCTTGGTCCATGCCACCCTTGGAGCATCCTCAGCTGCCTCCATGCCCTTGCCCCATCCTTCTCTTGGTCCATGCCACCCTTGGAGCATCTTCAGCTGGGTCCTTGTCACCCTTGGAGCATCTTCAGCTGCCTCCATGCCCTTGCCCCATCCTTCTCTTGGTCCATGCCACCCTTGGAGCATCCTCAGCTGCCTCCATGCCCTTGCCCCATCCTTCTCTTGGTCCATGCCACCCTTGGAGCATCTTCAGCTGCCTCCATGCCCTTGCCCCATCCTTCTCTTGGTCCATGCCACCCTTGGAGCATCTTCAGCTGGGTCCTTGTCACCCTTGGAGCATCTTCAGCTGGGTCCTTGTCACCCTTGGAGCATCCTTCTCTTGGTCCATGCCACCCTTGGAGCATCTTCAGCTGGGTCCTTGCCACCCTTGGAGCATCCTCAGCTGCCTCCATGCCCTTGCCCCATCCTTCTCTTGGTCCATGCCACCCTTGGAGCATCCTCAGCTGCCTCCATGCCCTTGCCCCATCCTTCTCTTGGTCCATGCCACCCTTGGAGCATCTTCAGCTGGGTCCTTGTCACCCTTGGAGCATCCTCAGCTGCCTCCATGCCCTTGCCCCATCCTTCTCTTGGTCCATGCCACCCTTGGAGCATCTTCAGCTGGGTCCTTGTCACCCTTGGAGCATCCTCAGCTGGCTCCATGACCTTGCCCCATCCTTCTCTTGGTCCATGCCACCCTTGGAGCATCCTCAGCTGTGTCCATGCTACCTTGGGAGCTGGTCTGGGGGGCAGCTGGGAGGTGCCCAGAGGTGCCAGCGGCCGTGGGTGCCCTTGGCACTGGCTGGGATCCCAACAGGGCTGCATCTCCAGCTGCCTACTCCCACTGGAGACACAAGCACTGTAGAATGCAGCCAGGCCATGTCCTTCTGTCCTTCCTGGTGTCCTTCTGTCCCTCCATGGTGCCTCAGGTCACCCTCCTGGTGTCCTTCTGTCCCTCCATGGTGCCTCAGGTCACCCTCCTGGTGTCCTTCTGTCCCTCCATGGTGCCTCAGGTCACCCTCCTGGTGTCCTTCTGCCCCTCCTGGCTTAAGTGTCCATCCTGCTGTCCCTCTGTCCGTCCCTGGTGGCTCAAGTGCCCATTCTGATGTCCATCCCAGGGGGAGGGAGGAAGGCTGGGAATGGCATCCCACAGATCCCACTTGATCCCACTCACCCCAATGGATCCCACTTTTCCCACTCACCCAACTCATTCCCACTTGATCCCTCCTCATTCCAACCATCCCACTTGTCCCACTCATTCCAATCATCCCATTTGATACCCCTTGATCCCACTCACCCCATTTGATCCCACTCTTCCTCCCTCATCCCACTTCATCCCACTCACCCCACTTGATCCCACTCATCCCATTCTTCCTCCCTCATCCCACTTGATCCCACTCACCCCACTTGATCCCACTCATCCCATTCTTCCTCCCTCATCCCACTTGATCCCACTCATTCCAGTCAGCCCATTTGATCCCACTCATTCCAGTCAGCCCATTTGATCCCACTTGATCCCACTCATCCCACTTGATCCCACTTCATCCCAGTCATCCCACTTGATCCCATTTGATCCCACTCGATCCCACTCGATCCCACTCATTCAAAGCATCCCATTTGATCCCACTCATTCCCACTTGATCCCACTTGTTACAGTCATGCCACTTGATCCCAGTCATTCCCACTTGATCCCACTCACTCCCACTTGATCCCACTCATTCCTACTTGATCCCACTCATTCCCACTCGATCCCACTTGATCCCACTCATTCCCACTTGATCCCACTCATTCAAATCATCCCATTTGATCCCACTCATTCCCACTTGATCCCACTCATTCCAGTCATCCCACTTGATCCCACCCACCCCGCTTGATCCCACTCATTCCAACCATCCCATTTGATCCTACTCATTCCCACTTGATCCCACTCATTCAAAGCATCCCATTTGATCCCACTCATTCCCACTTGATCCCACTTGTTCCAGTCATCCCACTTGATCCCACTCATTCCCACTTGATCCCACTCATTCCAGTCATCCCACTTGATCCCACCCACCCCACTTGATCCCACTCATTCCAACCATCCCATTTGACCCCACCTGATCCCCCTCCCCCCGCTCATCCCAACTCCCCCCCCCGTGCCAGCACTCCCAGCGCCGGGGGGGCTGCAGACCCTCTGCCGAAGCTCCGGAGGGCGCAGCCGATGCCGAGGGGCTAATCACGGAGCTAATCAAGGAGCTAGGTAAGGGGCTAATTAACCAAGGGGCTTAATTAAACTCCCAGACTGGGAACTCCCAAAGGGAACCTTTGCCATCCCTTGGGAATGTCTCCTCTGGAAGCCCGAGGGCGGAGCCCCCTTCCTGCCTCCCCCCCCTGGCTCCCGGCACCTCCCCGCCTTGGATGCGGGGGGGCTGAGGGGAACGATCCCGATCCATTTGCCCGGCTCCACGGAGGGGAGGGCTGGGATCTGGGGCTGCAGCCACACCGGCCCCAGTGTTCCCGGCTGCACGGCGGGCCGCTCCCCGATCCGACCCGCAGAGGAAGCCCGGGCCCCCCCCAGCCCTGGCACCGGCAATGCCACCTGCAGCCGCTCCCAGCCCTGGCACCGGCAATGCCACCTGCAGCCCTGCGGGCAGGGAACCAACACTCCCCCGGGAAGAGCTTGCCCGGAGCCGGAGCCCAGCTCCCCAGGAGGACACAGAGGGATAATGAACTCCATGGAGTTCCTTTCCCCCCTTCTCCCATCCCTTCCTCCTTCTCCCTTCCCCCCCCTCTCTCCCATCCCTTCCTCCTTCTCCCTTCCCCCCCTCTCTCCCATCCCTTCCTCCTTCTCCCTTTCCTCCCTCTCTCCCATCCCTTTCCCCCCTCTCTCCCATCCCTTTCCCCCTCTCTCCCATCCCTTTCCCCCTCTCTCCCATCCCTTCCCCCCCTCTCTCCCATCCCTTTCCCCCCCTCTCTCCCATCCCTTTCCCCCCTCTCTCCCATCCCTTCCTCCCCTCTCTCCCATCCCTTCCTCCCCTCTCTCCCATCCCTTCCTCCCCTCTCTCCCATCCCTTCCTCCTTCTCCCTTTCCCCCCCTCTCTCCCATCCCTTCCCCCCTCTCTCCCATCCCTTCCCCCCCTCTCTCCCATCCCTTCCTCCTTCTCCCTTCCCTTCCCTTCCCTTCCCTTCCCTTCCCTTCCCCCCCTCTCTCCCATCCCTTCCCCCCCTCTCTCCCATCCCTTCCTCCTTCTCCCTTCCCTTCCCTTCCCTTCCCTTCCCTTCCCTTCCCCCCCTCTCTCCCATCCCTTCCCCCCCTCTCTCCCATCCCTTCCCCCCCTCTCTCCCATCCCTTTCCCCCCTCTCTCCCATCCCTTTCCCCCCTCTCTCCCATCCCTTTCCCCCCTCTCTCCCATCCCTTCCTCCTTCTCCCTTTCCCCCCCTCTCTCCCCTCCCTTCCTCCTTCTCCCTTCCCTTCCCCCCCCCCCTCCCATCCCTTCCCCCCCTCTCTCCCATCCCTTCCTCCTCCTCCAGGACTCCTCCTCCTCCTCTCCCAGCTGGAAGCTGCTGACCCAAGCCTCCCTTTTTGCCCCCCACCCCCCCACCCCACTGCCCCCCAGGTTGTGCCCCCAAGCCCTGAGGCCCCAGCCCCCTTCCCACCCCCCAGAGCCCACCACGGCCACTCCTTGGCACCCCCAAAGAAGCAGCTGAAACCCTCCCTCCCCCCTCCTTCCCCTCCCCCCCCCCCCAAAAAAAAGGACCTCCAAAGCCTCAGGACCCCTCCCCAAGATGAGCTCCAGCAGCTGGTGGCCACCAGAAGCATTTGTGGAGCAAGCTGCTGGTGGTAAAAATAGCCCCAGGCTGTGATTCATCTCCTCCCCGCCCCCCCCTTCCATTCCCACCCCCCCACACACCCACTCCCCTCCCCCCCCCAGCTCCTGCAGCAGCTCTGAGCACCCCCTCCCAGCGCTCCCCAGCACCCCCTCAGCCCAGCTGCTCTGCTGGCAGTGGTTAAATATAGCCCAGCCCCGGCGGGCTGCTGGCCACCAGGAGATGCCAACAGGCAGAGCTGGCAGGGGAGGGATGGCAGGAGGGGCATCAACAGGAGGGAATTGGGGGGGAGGGGGGATTGGGGGGAGAAGGGAATGGGGAAAGTGAGGCAGGGAAGCAGGGCCTGAGGGCACAGAGTCCGACCTGACAGGACACCGAATGCCAGAACCCAGCCTGGTGGTGGGGAAGGGAGCCCTGGTGCCCACCCAGGCCAGCAGGGCACACCCAGCCCCGTGCCCAGGGGCACCATGGCACCAGGGAGGGGTTGGAAGCTCTCCACAGCCTCTCTGGGCAGCCTGCTCCAGGCCTCTCCAGCAGCCTCACCCCAAACAAGTTGCTCCTGCTGGCACCTCCTGGCTGCCCCTTGCTGCCCCTTGAGCCCTGGGCAGCACTCAGCAGATGCCAGCCCCAGGCTCTTGCCCCCACAGCTCCTTGAGCTCTTGCTGTGCATTGCTCAGCTCCCCTCTGGGGCTGCTCTGCTGCAGCCTCAACCCCCCCAGCTCCCTCAGCTGCTCTTCACAACTTTGGCAGACCCTTCCCCACCTTCTCCAGACCCTTCCCCACCTTTGTTGTCCCCCCCTGGCCCTCAGCCTCTCCCCAGCACTTCCCAGGCTCTGCCCTGGGCAGCCCAGCCCTGGCCCCAGCCCTGCAGCTGTGGCCTCCCCAGGACAGAGCAGAGGGGCAGCACAACCTCCCTGCCCCTGCTGCTGCCCACACTCTGCTCCATGCCCCCCCCAGACACCTTTGGCCTCCCCCAGGGCACCTTGCTGGCTGCTGGGCACCTCCTTGTGCCCACCCAGCACCCCCAGCTCCATCCTTGCCCCCTTGTCCCCAGCCCAGCATTGCTCCAGGACCCTTCCCCCAGCCCTCCAGCGACCACTCCCCAGGGAATCATCTCCCCCAGGGAGGGGCTGGGGGCACAGCAGCCCTGCTGGCAGCCACCACCCTGCCAGGGAGCTGCGACCTGGTTTGAGATCCAGAGGAAGGATGAAGAAGGGATTTGGGGGGGGGGGGGGGGGGGGAAGGGGGACGGGAGGGGGGGGCTGAGGCTGATGAGCCCCTATCTGAGGTCACCCAGAGAGGTGCCAGCTGCCCCCTGGCTGGCACCAGCCCAGGGCAAGCTGTTGGGGGGGCTCTGCTGCCTGGGGTGGGGCTGCCCTTGAAAGGTCCTTTCCAAGCCCTGAGCCTCCGCTCGCCACCCCCCCACAGCCCCTCCCCCTCCAGCAGCATCCCTGGGGGGAAGGTGCAGAGCAGGAGAAGAGGAAGGGATGGAAGGAGAAGGGGAAGGGGAAGGCATCCATCAGCTGCCAGCCTGCAGCTCCGGGTCCCAGATCTCATTGCTTTAATCTAATCAAGGCAGCGAGCAACCTGCAACCCGCAGGAGCTCCTTAATTAGCTGCTCTTTAAAGGGGGCCTTAATGAGCCTCCTAATGAGGCTCGACGGGAAGGAGACGCTGCTGGGAGGGCTCTTGCCTCCCCGCGGTCATTTAGCCCAGGTCCTGGCGTGGTCAGCTCCAGATGAGGAGATCTGGAGCCGCAGGGCAGAAACCCTGGCACTGAGCCGCCCCTGGCACCCGGAGACGCTGGGCTGAGGGCGCCCAGCGCTGCAGGATGGGGAGCTGGGGGGGGAGGGGAGGGAGCAGGCACCCCCAAAACCCCCACACCGTGAACCTCACAGCTCCAGACCTGTCCCGGGCTCTCCATCAAGGAAGGAGAAGCTCACGGTCGGGTTTGGGCTGGGCTTGACCTCACAGCTCCAGCCCTGCCTCAGTTTCCCCAATCAGCTCAGGGTCACAGCCAGGAAGGAGCAGCTCAGGGTTGGGTTTGGCTTGGGCTGGGCTGTCCTGAGCCCCTTGCTGACCTCACAGCTCCAGCCCTGCCTCAGTTTCCCCGTGGGCTGCAGGGGGGGTGGTCTTTGTGGGATGCTCTGCAGGGGGGGAGGGGGAGGTGGGTTGGCACAGGGTGGTCCTCTTGGGGCACTTTGGTGGAGAGTTTGCACAGGGCTGAGACCAGGCAGCCCCTGGGGAGATCTTTGCATGCCTGGGGACACCCCCATGGCCAAGGGGTCACCTCTATGTCCATGGGGACACCCCCGTGCCCATGGGGACACCTCCACATCCCTGAAGATACCCCCATGTCCCTGAGGTCCCCTTCACGTCCTTGGGGACCCCCCCCCCCCCCTCCTCACCCCAATGTCCCTGGGCCCCCCATAACTGCCTCCAGGACCCCTTTTGATCCTCCCCCTCTCCCCCAACTCCAGCCTTTTCCAACCCCTCTCCTCCCATGTCCCCTGAGCCACCCTCGGGAGCTGTCCCCCTGCCCCCCCCCCCCCGCGGCTGTCCCCTTGCCGCCCCCCAGCTCCGCTGCGGGAACAGAGGCAGAGTCAAGGTCGCTTCCTGTTGATGTCCCTTCGTCGGGCAGGGACAATCCTCAAGGATTTCCCGTCCGCAGGAACACCGACGGGGCCCCCCCGAGCCCCCCCCCCCGCCCGCCCCGACGGCCGCCGGCTGTCCCCAAGCCCTGCCGCCCGGCCCCCAGCCCGGCCGTGGGGAGGGGACAAGGACCCCCTCAGCCCCACGGCACTTGTCCCCCAGCCCACGTCCCCTGCCTCTGGGCAGCAAGAAGATGAAGCCACGCAGGTCCCCAAACCCCTCCTGTCATTCCCTGGCCACCAGCTCCCCTCCCCACGGCCACCAGCTCCCCTCCCCACGGCCACCAGCTCCCCTCCCCATGGCCACCAGCTCCCCTCCCCACGGCCACCAGCTCCCCTCCCCACGGCACAGCCACAGCCCTGCAGCCCTCAGCATCCTCCCGAGGCGGCCACAGCTGCACCGGGAGCAGCATCCTTGGCACCCACCCAGCTGCATGCCAAGGGACAGCCCTGAGCCACCCAGGTGCCCACCCTGGCACCCAGCTGCATGCCAAGAGACAGCCCTGAGCCACCCAGGTGCCCACCCTGGCACCCAGCTGCATGCCAAGGGACAGCCCTGAGCCACCCAGGTGCCCACCCTGGCACCCAGCTGCATGCCAAGAGACAGCCCTGAGCCACCCAGGTGCCCACCCTGGCACCCAGCTGCATGCCAAGGGACAGCCCTGAGCCACCCAGGTGCCCACCCTGGCACCCAGCTGCATGCCAAGAGACAGCCCTGAGCCACCCAGGTGCCCACCCTGGCACCCAGCTGCATGCCAAGGGACAGCCCTGAGCCACCCAGGTGCCCACCCTGGCACCCAGCTGTATGCCAAGGGACAGCCCTAAGCCACCCAGGTGCCACCTAAAGGACAGGAACAACCCTAAGCCAGCCAGGTGCCCACCCTGGCACCCAGATGCATGCCAAAGGACAGCCCTAAGCCACTCAGGTGCCCACCCTGGCACCCAGCTGCATGACAAGGGACAGCCCTGAGCCACCCAGGTGCCCACCCTGGCACCCAGATGCATGCCAAAGGACAGCCCTAAGCCACTCAGGTGCCCACCCTGGCACCCAGCTGCATGCCAAGGGACAGCCCTGAGCCACCCAGGTGCCCACCCTGGCACCCAGCTGCATGCCAAGGGACAGCCCTGAGCCACCCAGGTGCGACCTAAGGGACAGGAACAACCCTAAGCCACCCAGGTGCCCACCCTGGCACCCAGCTGCATGCCAAGAGACATCCCTAAGCCACCCAGCTGCATGCCAGGGGACAGCCCTGAGCCACCCAGGTGCCACCTAAGGGACAGGAACAACCCTAAGCCAGCCAGGTGCCCACCCTGGCACCCAGCTGCATGCCAAGAGACAGCCCTAAGCCAGCCAGGTGCCCACCCTGGCAGCCAGCTGCTGGGGAGGCTGATCCCAAGCCTTTGGAGCATTGCAGGCAGAGGGCTCCAGGAGGGAGCTGGCACCATCCCCATCCCTGGCACCACGGTGCCCATCCTGTCCCCCACTGGCCAGCAGCACCTCCCAGCTGGCTCTGAGGGACCTCGGCCCTGGGGCTCTGCCAGGCTGAGGCTTGCCAGGGCTGGACCTGCTCCAGAGCATCCCAGAGGGCATGCAGCCCGCAGAGGAGCTCGGAGGAACAGGGCTGGGGGCGAGCAGGGGGGCAGGGAGGGGGCTTTGGGGAGGGGGCCGGGGCACCCCCCAGCTCTCCTGGCACGGGCAGTGCCAGCTGGGCTGTGAGCTGGCAGGGGGGGAGCTCATCCCGGAGCTTCTGCTGGGATCTGGGCAAATTGAATTCCAGGCATCTGCAGCTGGAGGGGAATTGGATTTGGGAGAAGCCTGAGGAGCAGGGGGGGGAGGGGAGGGGAGGAGGGGGCTGGGGGCTGCTGCCCTTGGGGGGCAGCTCTGGGTGTGCAGGAACCTCCTGGGATTGCCACTCAGGAGAGGGCTTGGGCACCCAATGCCAGAGCCCAGCCTGGTGGTGAGGGGGTGGGAAGGGACCCCCAGAGCCTACCCCGTGCTCAGGGGCACGCCCAGCAGCTTGCCCAGGGGCACCATGGCACCAGGGGGGGTTGGAAGCTCTCCACAGCCTCTCTGGGCAGCCTGCTCCAGGCCTCTCCAGCAGCCTCACCCCAAGCAAGTTGCTCCTGCTGGCACCTCCTGCCTGCCACTTGGTGCCCCTGGGCACCCCTCAGCAGATGCCAGCCCCCAGCCTCTTGCCCCCCAGCCCTGCAGCTGTGGCCTCCCCAGGGCAGAGCAGAGGGGCAGCACAACCTCCCTGCCCCTGCTGCTGCCCACACTCTGCTCCATGCCCCCCAGGACACCTTTGGCCTCCTTGTCCCCCAGGGCACCTTGCTGGCTGCTGGGCACCTCCTTGCCCCCCAGCACCCCCAGCTCCTTCTCCTGGCAGCTGCTCCCCAGCAGCTCCCCCCTGGGCTGTGCTGCTGCAGGAGGTTGTCCCTGCCCAGGGGCAGTTCCCTGCCCTTGCCCTGCTTGGCCTTCAGCAGCTTCCTGTCCAGGGCTCCCTGGCACTGCCAGCGCAGCCTGAGGGCTGTGCCCACTGCTGCCAGCTGGGTGCCAGCAGCAAACCGGCACAGGGTCCCCTCTGAGCCTTCCTCCAGCTCTGTGATGAAGATGCTGCCTGAGGCTGGAGCCAGTCCTGCCCCCCACAAGCTCCAGGCCTCCCCCCCCCAGCCCCTGCCCCATCACCCACAGCCCCCTGAGCTGTGTCCTTCAGCCTCTCCCCCACCCTCCTCACCCTCTCCCCAACCCCCACCCTCCTCACCCTCTCCCCATCCCCCACCCTTCAGTGGGGACGTTCTGGGGGTTCAGTGTCTCACTGGAGCCCAGGTGGCCACCACCCACTGCTGCCCCCTCGCCCCCCAGCCGCTCTCTGCCATCACTGATGGGTCCCAGAGGGTCCCCCTGGAGCTGCTTTGGACTCTCAGCCCCGCAGGGAAGGAGGTCTCCTGGTCCCTAACCCTGACCCCTCCCCAAACCCCCAAGCTCAGGACCCCATCACCACAACCCCAAACCCCAGGACCCCAACCTCAGGACCCCCTCCTCATAACCCCAACCCCAGGAGCTGCTTTGGACTCTCAGCCCCAGAGGGGAGGAGGTCTCCTGGTCCCTAACCCTGACTCCTCCCCAAACCCCCAAGCTCAGGACCCCATCCTCACAACCCCAACCCCCAGGGTCCCCTCCCCATAACCACAACCCCCAGGGCCCCCCAAAACCCCAACCCCCAGGGTCCCCTCCCCATAACCACAACCCCCAGGGCCCCCTCCTCATCAGCCCAACCCCAGGAGCTGCTTTGGCCTCCCAGCCCCGGCGGGGGGAGGTCTCCCGGTCCCTGCCATCACCTCCCTGCAGAATGGCTCAGCTCAGCTCCAGCAGCCCAAGGTCAGCCCTGGTGGCCACCAAGGCCGGGAGGATTCTGCCCCCAGGCTGCATCCAGCCCGAGGAATTCCTCTCCCCCTCCACCCCCGGCACAGCAAACCTCAATCCCAGCCCCGGCTGCTCCTCACCCAAACCTCAGCCAGGCACCAGCAGCACCCTCCTGGGGAGCTGCAGCCCTGGGGTGCACCAGCAGCACCCAGACCCCAGCTCCTCTATCCTTGGGGTGCACCAGCAGCACCCAGACCCCAGCTCCTCTATCCTTGGGGTGCACCAGCAGCACCCAGACCCCAGCTCCTCTATCCTTGGGGTGCACCAGCAGCACCCAGACCCCAGCTCCTCTATCCTTGGGGTGCACCAGCAGCACCCAGACCCCAGCTCCTCTATCCTTGGGGTGCACCAGCAGCACCCAGACCTCATCTTCTCCACCCTTGGGGTGCACCAGCAGCACCCAGACCTCATCTTCTCCACCCTTGGGGTGCACCAGCAGCACCCAGACCTCATCTTCTCCACCCTTGGGGTGCACCAGCAGCACCCAGACCTCATCTTCTCCACCCTTGGGGTGCACCAGCAGCACCCAGACCCCAGCTCCTCTATCCTTGGGGTGCACCAGCAGCACCCAGACCCCAGCTCCTCTATCCTTGGGGTGCACCAGCAGCACCCAGACCCCAGCTCCTCTATCCTTGGGGTGCATCAGCAGCACCCAGACTCCCTAAACCCCAACCCCCAGCACCCCCTCCCCATAACCCCCAACCCCAGGACCCATGCTCATAACCCCCAACCCCAGCACCCCCCTAAACCCCAACCCCCAGCACCCCTCCCATAACCCCCAACCCCCAGGACCCCCCTAAAGCCCAACCCCCAGGGCCCCCTGCTCATAACCCCCAACCCCAGCACCCCCCTAAACCCCAACCCCCAGCACCCCCTCCCCATAACCCCCAACCCAGGAAGCCCCTAAGCCCAAACCCCCAGCACCCCCTCCCCATAACCCCCAACCCCAGCACCCCCTCCCCATGGGCCTGATCCTGCACCCATCACCAAATCTCTCCTCGGGGACTGGTTGGGAAGCTCCGAAGTGGGAGAAGAAAGGGGGGGGGGAGGGGGGAGGGTGGTCGTCTTCTCCTCCTCCCCCCCACCCCCCTCCCCACCTAGGGCTGACCTTTGGGAGGGTGGGGGAGGAACCCAACCCTTCCTCCCGGCGTGGAAGGCGGCAGCAGCTCAGCCCTTTTCCTCCCCTTTATGGCCCTGCTGATGGGTCCCGCAGGAAGCTCAGGGACACAAATGTCCCCCCCCCGCCCCCTGCCACCCCCCCCCCCTCCGCTTCCAGTGTCACCATCACACCCCCCCCCCGCTCCTCCCCCGCCTCAAACTGGTCCTTACTGGTGGGGAAACTGAGGCAGGAGCGACCCTGCCACCACCATCATCATCCTCATCCTCAACCCTCTGCCTGGTGGCATCTAAAGACCTTGGGGACAGCATGTGGGGGGCTGGGGGTGGCCCCCCCCCGCCTCCAGTGGCACCATTCCCCCCCACCCCAAACTGGTCCTTACTGGTGGGGAAACTGAGGCAGGAGCGACCCTGCCACCACCACCATCATCATCTTCATCATCATCCTCATCCCCAACCCTCTGCCTGGTTGCATCTAAAGACCTTGGGGACAGCATGTGGGGGGCTGGGGGTGCCCCCTCCCCTCCAGTGTCACCATTTCCCCCTCCCCTCCAACCCTAACTGGTCCTTACTGGTGGGGAAACTGAGGCAGGATCATCCTCCTCCTCCTCCTCCTCCTCATCATCCCCAACCCCCTTCCTGGTGGCATCTAAAGACCTTGGGGGCAATGTTGGGGGCAGGTGGGGGACACCCCACCTCCCTTGGGGACAATGTGGTGGTCTCCCCCCTCCCCCCCCTCCCCCAAGCTCCTTCCTGTGGACTGGTCCCAATTAGGGCCCTGATGGATGCCCAGCCCGAGGCTAATTGGATTGGGAGGAAGAGGAGGCCCAGCTTCGGCCTCACCTTCCTCATCCCAGCTCATACTGGGGGGGGTGGGGAGGGGCATGATAAAGATGCCCCCCCCGGCAGCCCCATACCCCCCCCCCAGCTCCAAACACCTCCCCTGGGGGTCCCAAAGCAGCACCCAGGGCACTGGGATGGGGGTGGGAAATGGGTCTGGGGGCAGGTATGGATGGACTGGGATTTGGCAGAGCCCACATGGAGGAGGTGAAGCCTTCCAGACTGGGATCAACCTCTCCAGACTGGGATCAGCCCCTTCCAGACTGGGATCAGCCCCTCCAGACTGGGATCCAACCCTTCCAGACTGGGATCAGCCCCTCCAGACTGGGATCCAAGCCCCTCCAGACTGGGATCAGCCCCTCCAGACTGGGATCAGCCCCTCCAGACTGGGATCCAACCCTTCCAGACTGGGATCAGCCCCTCCAGACTGGGATCCAACCCTTCCAGACTGGGATCCAACCCTTCCAGACTGGGATCAGCCCCTCCAGGCTGGGATCAGCCCCTCCAGGCTGGGATCCAACCCTTCCAGACTGGGATCAGCCCCTCCAGGCTGGGATCAGCCCCTCCAGGCTGGGATCCAACCCTTCCAGACTGGGATCAGCCCCTCCAGGCTGGGATCAGCCCCTCCAGACTGGGATCCAACCCTTCCAGACTAGGATCAGCCCCTCCAGGCTGGGATCAGCCCCTCCAGACTGGGATCCAACCCTTCCAGACTGGGATCAGCCCCTCCAGGCTGGGATCAGCCCCTCCAGACTGGGATCCAACCCTTCCAGACTGGGATCAGCCCCTCCAGACTGGGATTCAACCCTTCCACACTGGGATCAACCCTTCCAGACTGGGATCAACCTCTCCAGACTGGGATCAACCTCTCCAGACTGGGATCAGCCCCTCCAGACTGGGATCCAGCCCTTCCAGACTGGGATCCAGCCCTTCCAGACTGGGATTCAACCCTTCCACACCGGGATCAACCCTTCCAGACTGGGATCCAGCCCCTCCAGACTGGGATCCAGCCCTTCCAGACTGGGATCCAGCCCTTCCAGACTGGGATCAGCCCCTCCAGATCGGGATCCAACCCTTCCAGACCGGGATTCAACCCCTCCAGACTGGGATGAACCCTTCCACACTGGGATCAACCTCTCCAGACTGGGATCAACCCTTCCAGACTGGGATTCAGCCCTCATAGACCAGTATGAACCCTTCCAGACTGGGATCAACCTCTCCACACTGGGATCCAATCCTTCCAGACTGGGATCCAGCCCTTCCAGACTGGGATCCAGCCCTTCCAGACTGGGATCAGCCCCTCCAGATCGGGATCCAACCCTTCCAGACCGGGATTCAACCCCTCCAGACTGGGATGAACCCTTCCACACTGGGATCAACCTCTCCAGACTGGGATCAACCCTTCCAGACTGGGATTCAGCCCTCATAGACCAGTATGAACCCTTCCAGACTGGGATCAACCTCTCCACACTGGGATCCAATCCTTCCAGACTGGGATCCAACCTCTCCAGACCGGGATCCAGCCCCTCCACACTGGGGTTCAACCTCTCCACACTGGGATTCAACCCTTCCAGACTGGGATTCAACCCCTCCAGACTGGGATTCAACCCCTCCAGACTGGGATGAACCCTTCCACACCGGGATCAACCTCTCCAGACTGGGATCAACCCTTCCAGACCGGGATTCAGCCCCTCCAGACCGGTATGAACCCTTTCAGACTGGGATCAACCTCTCCACACTGGGATCCAGTCCTTCCAGACCAGGATCCAACCTCTCCAGACCAGGATCCAGCCCCTCCACACTGGGGTTCAACCTCTCCACACTGGGATCAGCCCTTCTAGACTGGGATCAGCCCCTCCAGACTGGGATTCAACCCTTCCAGACTGGGATTCAACCCCTCCAGACTGGGATGAACCCTTCCACACCGGAATCAACCTCTCCAGACTGGGATCAACCCTTCCAGACCGGGATTCAGCCCTTATAGACCGGTATGAACCCTTTCAGACTGGGATCAACCTCTCCACACTGGGATCCAATCCTTCCAGACCGGGATCCAGCCCCTCCAGACAGGGATCCAGCCCCTCCAGACCGGGATCCAGCCCTTCCACACTGGGGTTCAACCTCTCCAGACAGGGATCCAGCCCCTCCAGACCGGGATCCAGCCCTTCCACACTGGGGTTCAACCTCTCCACACTGGGATCAGCCCTTCCAGACTGGGATCAGCCCCTCCAGACTGGGATCCAAGCCCCTCCAGACTGGCACCAGCCCCTCCAGACTGGGACCAGCCCCTCCAGGCTGTGCTGCCCGCCAGCAGCCCCCTCCCCACATTTGAGGCGCAGGAGCCGTGGCCCCAGCCCTTTCCCCCTCCACCTCCTGGGCTGCAGCCCCCTGCCCCGTATCCAGCTGCTCCATACTGGGGGGGAGGGAGTGGCCTACCGGGGGTCCCCCTTCCCATTACAGCCCCCCCCTCAAGCCAGGGCTGATGCTAGGGGGGGGGCCAAGAGCTCAGCTCTTGGGGCTCCCACTGCGAGCAGAGCCGGGGGGGGGGGGCCCACAGGCAGGGGAATGGAGACCCCACCTCCAACCCCCCCCCCCCAACCCCAGACACAGAACCCCCTCTAGCCACCCCCTCCCCAACCCTACAGCCCACAGGTGACCCTCCCCAGCCACAAGAGACCCTCCCCCCTCAGCCCCGAGGGCTCTTCACACCCCCTCCCCCCATTTTCACGCGTGTCCCGCCCCCCCCCCGGGGGGGGGGGGGGGGGGTCACTCACATTGTCCTGGAGGGTCCCCATGGCGTGGCTCAGCTGTGGGTGTCCCCCCCCCGAACTGGGACCAGCACTGGGGCCGCCCCCTCCGCCCCCCCCCCCCCCCCGGCCCAGCCCATTTCCTCCCCACCCCCACCCCCCCGCCACCTCCTTCCTGCGTGGGGGGGGGGGGGGACACAGAGCCCAGAGCGTCCTGAAGCCCTGAGGGGGGGGGGGGGCGCCCACGGAGACGGCACAGACAGAGCCCCCCCCCCCCCCCCCAACAGCTTCGTGCCTCAGTTTCCCCCCCCTCAGGTTCTCCCGGGGGGGGGGGGGATGTGTGTGTTCGCGGACCCCCCCCCCCCCGCCAATAAAACAGCAACGAGGGGGAGCTCAGTCTCGAGTGGGGAGGGGGTCGCGCCGCACCCCCACCCTGGGAGGCACAGCCGGCGCCGCCCTCCCCTCCCCAACCTCCCCCCGCCCCCCAAAATCGATCCGGGACCCCCCCCCCAATAGAAACCTGAAGATCCACCCCCCCCCCCCCAGGACTGGTGGGACTGGGTGGGGAGGGGGCTCAGCAGGATCGTCCCGGCCCCGAGTGGGAGGAGACCCGGGGTGGGGGGCCGGGGTGGGGGTCTCGGGTGGGAAGGGAGGAGACTTTAGGGGTTCGGGGGGGGGGGGGGAAATTGGGTCCGAGGGGCTGAGAAGGGGGGGGGGGTATAGGGGGGGAGGGGGTTCAGCAAGGCTGTCCCAGCCCTGAGTGGGGGGCGGTGGGGGGAGTCTCGGGTGGGAAGGGGAAGTGGGTCCGAGGGTCTTCGGGGGGGGATGGTGGGGGGTGTCCGGTGGGGAGGGGCGGAGGAGGGGGCTCAGCAAGGCTGCCCCAGTCCTGGGGTGCGGGGGGAGGTTGGCTTGGGGGTCCCGAGTGGGACAGGAAGTAGGGTTGGGGGGGGTCCCGGCTGGAGATCCTGGGTGGGGAGTGGGCTCAGCAAGGCAGCCCCGGTCCCGAGGGGGAGAAGCTGTGAGGGGGCTCTGGGCGGGAGGGGAGGTGGACTTGGGGGTCTCGAGTGGGAAGGGAGCTGGGTAGGGGGTCCTGGGTTGGAAGCCAGGTGGGGTTAGGGGTCCCGAGTTAGAAGGGGGGGGGGGGGGGGGATGTGTGTTAGGGATCTCGAGTGGGAAGGGGAGGGGAGGGTTAGGGGTCTCGAGTGGGAAGGGGAAGGGAGGGTTAGGGATCTCGAGTGGGAAGGGGAGGGGAGGGTTAGGGGTCTCGAGTGGGAAGCAGCGTGGGTTTGGGGGCCTTGAGTGGGAGGGGAGGAGGCTTTGGGAGTCCCCAGTGGTAAGGGGCGGGGGTTAGGGGTCTCGAGTGGGAAGTGGAGAGTGGGGTTAGGGGTCCCTAGTGGGAAGGGGGCAGTGGGTTTAGGGGTCTCGAGTGGGAAGTGGAGAGTGGGGTTGGGGGTCCCTAGTGGGAAGGGGGAAGTGGGGTTAGGGGTCTCGAGCGGGGTGAGGGAGGAGAGGCTTTAGCAGCCTTGGGTGGGGAAGGGGGAGCAGCTCTGGGAGGGGTCCGGGGGGAGAGAGGGGAAGGATTTGGGGGTCCCGGGGGGAAAGGCACGTGGAGGAGGGGCGAGTACCCTCCCTCCCGGGTGGCACTGATTGCAGGGGGGGTGGGAGGGGGTCCCCCCGCGGCCCCTACCTGTAACGCCTCGCAGCGGGGCGCAGCCTCCTCCAGCTTCAGCAGAACCTGCTGGCCCCGTCTGAAAAAGCGGAGCAGGGGGGTCAGGAGATGCTGCAGCCCCCCCAGCACCATCCTCGCCGCTGGACTTCTCCTTCTCCCGGCACGGAACGGCTCTGCGACGGCCTTGCCCGGACCCTCCCCGGCTGGCAGGATCCTGCCGCTCCCCGCCCCGCTCCGCCCCGGGCTCCGCGCCCGCTCCGCACCTGCTGCCGCCGGGGTCCGCGGGGGAGGGGCGAGCGCGGAGGGGGCACTGCCCTGCCGGCTGGCAGCAGGGGGGCTGGGGGGCATTGGAGTACAGGGGAGAGGGTTAAGGTGAGGGTGATGGGGTGGGGAGAGGGAGGGGTAGGGGACCTTGGCGGGGGGGGAAGGGCTGAGGGTCCTTGGAGCTGGGGTGAGGGTCCTGAGGGTGGGGAGAGGGAGGGGGAGGGGTCCTTGGCGGGAGGGGGAAGGGCTGAGGGTCCTTGGAGCTGGGGTGAGGGTCCTGGGGTGGAGGACCTTGAGGTCGCGGGAGGGGGATGGGCTGAGGGTCCTTGGGGTTGGGGTGAGGGTCCTGAGGGTGGGGAGAAGGAGGGGTGGGGGTCCTTGGCGGGAGGGGGAAGGGCTGAGGGTCCTTGGGGTTGGGGTGAGGGTCCTGGGGTGGAGGACCTTGGGGTGGCGGGAGGGGGGTGGGCTGAGGGTCCTTGGGGTTGGGGTGAGGGTCCTGAGGGTGGGGAGAAGGAGGGGTGGGGGTCCTTGGCGGGAGGGGGAAGGGCTGAGGGTCCTTGGGGTTGGGGTGAGGGTCCTGAGGGTGGGGAGAGGGAGGGGTAGGGGACCTCGGCGGGGGGGGGAAGGGCTGAGGGTCCTTGGAATTGGGGTGAGGGTCCTGGGGGGGCGGGAGGGTTGAGGGTCCTTGGGGTTAGGGTGAGGGTCCTGAGGGTGGGGAGAAGGAGGGGTGGGGGTCCTTGGCGGGGGGGGGAAGGGCTGAGGGTCCTTGGAGCTGGGGTGAGGGTCCTGGGGTGGCGAGAGGTGGGGGTAGGGTTGAGGATCCTTGGAGTTGGGGTGAGGGTCCTGGGGGGGGGGGAAGGGTTGAGGGTCCTTGGGGTTAGGGTGAGGGTCCTGAGGGTGGGGAGAGGGAGGGGTGGGAGTCCTTGGGGTGGCGGGGGAGGACTGAGGGTCCTTGGGGTTGGGGTGAGGGTCCTGGGGTGGGGGTCCTGGGGTAGGGGTCCTCGGCGGGGTGGGGGAGAGGGCTGAGGGTCCTTGGGGTTGGTGTAGGGGGGGGGGGGAGAGGGGAGGGTCCTTGGGTGGAGAGGGGTTGGGGTAAGGGTCTTTGGGTGGGGCAGGGGCCGGGGCATTGCTCCCGGTGTGGGGTGCGAGGCGCGGGGAGGGTCCTTGGGTGGGGAGGGGGTGTGGGGGGGGAGGGTGGAGGGGAGCGGGGGGGGGGGGCGGCACTGCCCTGGTATTTGGTGGGGGAGGGGTCGTGGGGGGTAGAGGGGGGAGGGCTAAGGCGAGGGTGCTGGGGTGGGGAGAGGGAGGGGTAGGGGTCCTGGGGGTTGGGGTGAGGGTCCTGGTAGTGGTGGGATCGAGGGGAGGGTCCTTCCGTGGGGTCGGGGTGAGGGTCCTTGGGTGGAGAGGGGTCGGGGTGAGGGTCTTTGGGCGGGGCAGGGGTCGCGGCATTGCTCCCAGGGTGCGGGGAGGGTCGCGGGGAGGGTCCCAGTGCGGAGAGGGGGGAGGGGAGGGTCCTTGGGTGGGGAGGGGCATTCGGGTGAGGGTCTCTGGGTGGGGAGGGGTCGGAGCATTGCTCCCCGATCGGCGGGGCGGGGTAAGGGTCCGTGGGGGGAGGGTGGGGGGAGGGTCCAAGGGTACGGTGGGGATCGGAGCATTGCTCCTGGCATGGGGGGGGGGCGGGGGCTCGGGTCCCGCTGTGGAGGGGGAGGGTCCTGGGGTGGGGAGGGGGTCGGGGTGAAAGTCCTTGGGGTGGGGGTCAGGGTGAGGGTCCTGGGGTGAGAAGGGGGTTCTGGGATGGGAGAGGGGTCAGAGGGTCGCTGCCTGGGGAGGGGAGGGGGTCGGGGTGGGGGTCTCTAGTATGGGAAGGAGGTCGGGAGAGGAATCCCTGGTGTGGGGGAGGGGTTGGGTGTGAGGTGTGGGTGGGAACAGGGGTCCCAGTGTGGGGAGGGGGTCCCAGGGGGGGCTCCCCAGGCTGGGAGTTGGGTTGGGAGCTGCCTGCCCTGAGCCTTTCCCCTTCTTGGGGGCTGGGGGGGGGGCACCTCCCAATCCCCCTCCCCCCCTCCCAACACAGCCCCCCCCACCCCATTCCTGACTGATACTGGGGGACACCCCCCTGGAGGGACCCTCCCCCAGCATGGGGAGGAGCCCCCAGCCTATACCAGACCCCCATTTGGGGAGGGGGCTTCACCCCCAGCTTCCTCTGCTGCCTCCTCCCCATCAATGGGAAGTGACCCCTCCCCAGCCCCACCCCCCCCAGGGGCAGGCACCAGGAGTTGGGGTCCCAAGACCCTGAGGAGCCCTTGGCAGGGGCACAGGGAAGGGTCCAGCAGCACAGGGAGGGGGGATGGGGGGTGGTATGGATCCCAGTTCAACAGGGGTGGATCCCAGTATGGTGAGGTTGGATCCCAGCCTGGCCTGGGGTGGATCCCAGTTCGGCATGGGATGGATCCCCAGCACCCCAGAAGAGCCCAGAAGAGCCCAGGAGCACATCAGGAGCACACAGCAGCACCCCAAGACACCCAGCAGCACCCCAGAAGAACCCAGCAGCACCCCAGGAGGAGCCCAGGCCAGCCAAGAGCACCCCAAAACAACCTCAGAAGGACCCAGTTGCACCCAACAAACACCCAGGAGGAGCCAAGAGGACCCCAGGAGCATCTAGGAGCACCTCAGAAAGAACCAAGCAGCAGCCAGGAGTAGCCCAGGACACCCAGCAGCACCTAGAAGCCCCTCAGGAGCACCCAAGGAGCAGCCAGGAGCACCCCAGAAGAGCTCAGGAGCACCCAAGAAGGACCCAGGAGGATCTAGGAGCATCTAGAAGCACCTCAGAAGAACCCAGGAGCAGCCAGGGGGACCCAGAAGCACCCCAGGAGCACCTCAGAAGAACCAAGAAGCAGGCAGCAGCCCCCCAGTAGCCCCCACCAGCCCCTCAGCGGCAGCAGCCTTGCAGTGGAGGGGGCTGGAAGGGTCCAACCATCCCCACCCAGCTTCAGGCCTTGAGGACTTCCAGGGCAGCTCCCCTGGGGATCCAGCAGGTCCCCCAGGATGAAGCCCCAGGGTGGGGGTTGGGGTACCCCACCCCCACCTCACCCCTGCCCCACCCTGGTTTGATAGCTCTGCCCAGACTGGATGGATCCTGCTGCTTTGGGTGGGGGTCCTGAGCTCCCTGCAGGAAGCAGAGTCCCTGTGGGGCCATTGGGTTCCATCTGGGGCCAGCAGATCCTTGTGGGGCCAGTAGATTCCCCATGGGGCCAGTAGATCCCTGTGGGGGCATGAGGTTCCATTTGGGGCTGGCAGATTCCCCATGGGGCCAGTAGATCCCCCTTGGGGCCAGTAGATCCCCCTTGGGGCCAGTAGATCCCCCTTGGGGGCAGTAGATCCTTGTGGGGCCAGTAGATTCCCCATGGGGCCAGTAGATCCCTGTGGGGGCATGAGGTTCCATTTGGGGCTGGCAGATTCCCCATGGGGCCAATAGATCCCTATGGGGCCAGTAGATTCCCCGTGGGGCCAGTAGATCCTTGTGGAGCCAGTAGATTCCCCATGGGGCCAGTAGATCCCTGTGGGGGCATGAGGTTCCATTTGGGGCCAGTAGATTCCCCATGGGGCCAGTAGATCTTTGTGGGGCCATGAGGTTCCACTTGGAGCTGGCAGATTCCCCATGGGGCCAGTAGATCCCTGTGGGGCCATGAAGTTCCATTTGGGGCTGGCAGATTCCCCATGGGGCCAGTAGATCCTTGTGGGGCCAGTAGATTCCCCATGGGGCCAGTAGATCCCTGTGGGGCCATGAGGTTCCATTTGGGGCTGGCAGATTCGCCATGGGGCCACTAGATCCTTGTGGGGCCAGTAGATTCCCCATGGGTCTGGTAGATCAGCCAAGGAGCCAGTAGATTTCCCCATGGGGCCAGTAGATCCCTGTGGGGCCATGAAGTTCCATTTGGGGCTGGAAGATTTCCCATGGGGCCACTAGATCCTTGTGGGGCCAGTAGATCCCCCATGGGTCTGGTAGATCAGCCGAGGAGCCAGTAGATTCCCTATGGGGCCACTAGATCCTTGTGGGGCCAGTGGGGCCCATGGGCCTGGCAGGATCCCCTTGGGGCCAGTAGATTCCTTTTGGGAGCTCAGTGAATTCCTGTGGGACCAGGAGATCCCCACAGGGCTGTCTGGGCACAGGGAGAGAGGGGCAGAGGGAGAGAGGGGCAGAGGGAGAGGGGCAGAGGGGGCATAGGACACAGGGAGAGAGGGGCAGAGGGAGAGAGGGGCACAGGGGGCATAGGACAGAGGGAGAGAGGGGCAGAGGGAGAGAGGGGCAGAGGGAGAGAGGGGCAGAGGGAGAGAGGGGCACAGGGGGCATAGGACACAGGGAGAGAGGGGCAGAGGGAGAGAGGGGCAGAGGGAGAGAGGGGCAGAGGGGGCATAGGACACAGGGAGAGAGGGGCAGAGGGAGAGAGGGACACAGGGAGAGAGGGGCACAGGGGGCATAGGACACAGGGAGAGAGGGGCAGAGGGAGAGAGTGGCACAGGGAGAGAGGGGCAGAGGGGGCATAGGACACAGGGAGAGAGGGGCAGAGGGAGAGAGGGACACAGGGGGCATAGGACACAGGGAGAGAGGGGCAGAGGGAGAGAGGGACACAGGGAGAGAGGGGCACAGGGGGCATAGGACACAGGGAGAGAGGGGCAGAGGGAGAGAGGGGCAGAGGGAGAGAGGGGCACAGGGAGAGAGGGGCAGAGGGGGCATAGGACACAGGGAGAGAGGGGCAGAGGGAGAGAGGGACACAGGGGGCATAGGACACAGGGAGAGAGGGGCAGAGGGAGAGAGGGGCAGAGGGAGAGAGGGGCACAGGGGGCATAGGACACAGGGAGAGAGGGGCAGAGTGGAACAGAAGGAGAGAGGGGCAGAGGGAGCAAGTGACACATGGAGAGAGGGGCAGAAGGGGCATTGAACACAGGGAGAGAGGGGCAGAGGGACACCGGGAGAGAGGGGCACGGGGCCATGGGGATGCAGGGGCACAGGCATGCCTGGGGCCAAGGCAGCAGGACACTGGGAGGCAGGGGTGCAGGGATACCAGGACACGGGGACGCTGGGGTGCCTGGGGACAGGCCTGTGTGATCCAGGGGGGCAGGGACACAGGCAGACAGCAGTGACCAGGGACAGAGGGACACAGGGGGACACAGGTCTGCCTGGGGACAGGGAGAGAGGGACATGGGGAGAGGGGGAGAGAGGAGCACAGGGAGAGAGGGACAGGGGGAGAGAGGAGCAGAGGGAGAGAGGGACATGGGGAGAGGGGGAGAGAGGAGCACAGGGAGAGAGGGAGAGAGGAGCACAGGGAGAGAGGGACAGGGGAGAGGGGGAGAGAGGAGCACAGGGAGAGAGGAGCATGGGGAGAGAGGGACGGGGAGAGGGGGAGAGAGGAGCACAGGGACACAGGGAGAGGGGGAGAGAGGAGCACAGGGAGAGAGGGAGAGGGAGAGAGGAGCACAGGGAGAGAGGAGCATGGGGAGAGAGGGACGGGGAGAGGGGGAGAGAGGAGCACAGGGACACAGGGAGAGGGGGAGAGAGGAGCATGGGGAGAGAGGGACAGGGAGAGGGGGAGAGAGGAGCACAGGGACACAGGGAGAGAGGAGCACAGGGAGAGAGGGACAGGGGAGAGGGGGAGAGAGGAGCACAGGGAGAGGGGGAGAGAGGAGACCAGAGAGAGAGGGAGAGAGGAGCACAGGGAGAGAGGGACAGGGGAGAGGGGGAGAGAGGAGCACAGGGAGAGAGGGAGAGGGAGAGAGGAGCATAGGGAGAGAGGGAGAGGGAGAGGGGGAGAGAGGAGCACAGGGACACAGGGAGAGAGGAGCACAGGGAGAGAGGGACAGGGGAGAGGGGGAGAGAGGAGCACGGGGACACAGGGAGAGAGGAGCACAGAGAGGGAGGGAGAGAGGAGCACAGGGAGAGAGGGACAGGGGAGAGGGGGAGAGAGGAGACCAGAGAGAGAGGGAGAGAGGGAGAGAGGAGCACAGGGAGAGAGGGACAGGGGAGAGGGGGAGAGAAGAACACAGGGACACAGGGAGAGGGGGAGAGAGGAGCATGGGGAGAGAGGGAGAGAGGAGCACAGGGACAGGGGGAGAGAGGAGACCAGAGAGAGAGGGAGAGAGGAGCACAGGGAGAGAGGGACAGGGGAGGGGGAGAGAGGAGCACAGGGACACAGGGAGAGGGGGAGAGAGGAGCATGGGGAGAGAGGGAGAGAGGAGCACAGGGACAGGGGGAGAGAGGAGACCAGAGAGAGAGGGAGAGAGGAGCACAGGGAGAGAGGGACAGGGGAGAGGGGGAGAGAGGAGCACAGGGAGAGAGGGAGAGGGAGAGAGGAGCATGGGAAGAGAGGGACAGGGAGAGGGGGAGAGAGGAGCACAGGGACACAGGGAGAGGGGGAGAGAGGAGCACAGGGAGAGAGGAGCACAGGGAGAGAGGGACACAGGGACACGGGTGCCGGGGGATGAGGCAGAGTGACCCCGGCGGGGTGCAGGGACCCCGGGGGGGTGCAGGGACCCCAGGCTGTGAGTCCCCAGGGAACGCCTCCGGGCGCTGGGGGGGCAGGCGGGCGGGGCGGGGCGGGGGGAGCTGGATCCAGGCTCCTTCCCATCCCTGCTTCCCACACCTTCCCCTCCTGCCTTCCCAGCATCCCAGCCTGGGGGCTCCCCGGGTGTCCTCTGTCGCTGTCCCCCTGCGGCCACCCCGCGCTCGGCGGCGCCCGGAGGGAGCAAAGTCCCCGGGGCCGGGAAACATTAACCCGGAGCGGCCGGGGGGGCACAGCGGCGCCCGGGAGCGCTGCCGGCGCCCCGATCCTGCCCTGCACCCCCACACCTGGCACCCTGCACCCCAACAGCTGGCACCCTGCAGCCTGCAGGCTCCAGCCTGCTCCCAGCACCCCAACAGCTGGCACCCTGCAGCCTGCAGGCTCCATCCTGCACCCAGCACCCCAAAACCTGGCACCCTGCAGCCTGCAGGCTCCATCCTGCACCCAGCACCCCAAAAGCTGGTACTCTGCAGCCTGCACCTAGCAATAAGGGTCTGGGTGTCAAGAGGAGTCTGGGGGACACCTGGGGTCCAGCACAGCCCCCTGAGGCCAGCAGATGTGCCAAGGTGTGCCAAGAGGGACAGTTCTCCAAGCCCTCATCCCAAGGATCCTGAGCCCTGATCCCAGGGATGCTCCAAGCCCTGATCCCAGGGATGCTCCAAGCCCTGATCCCAAGGATCCTGATCTGGGGATGCTCTAAGCCCTGATCCCAGGAATGCTCCAAGCCCTGATGCTAAGGATCCTGAGCCCTGATCCCAGGGATGCTCCAAGCCCTGCCTCAAGGATGCTGAGCCCTGATGCTAGGAATGCTCCAATCCCTAATCCCCAGGGATTCTCCCAGCCCTTCCCCCCTCCCCGGATCTTTTCCTTGAGTGGTTTTTTTTCCCTCCCCCTCCCTTTTTATCCCTAAATTCCTCTTCTGTCCCTTCCTTCCCTGTCCCTTCTCTGCCTGTCCTCTCCCTGCCTGTCCCCTCCTTCCCTGCCCATCCCCTTCCCTGCCTGTCCCCTCCCTGCCTGTCCCCTCCCTCCCTGCCCATCCCCTTCCCTGCCTGTCCCTTCCCTTCTTGGCCGTCCCCTCCCTACCTGTCCCCTCCCTTCCCTGCCTGTCCCCTCCCTGCCCATCCCCTTCCCTGCCTGTCCCCTCCCTCCCTGCCTGTCCCCTCCCTGCCTGTCCCTTCCCTTCTTGCCCATCCCCTTCCCTGCCTGTCCCCTCCCTCCTTGCCCATCCCCTTCCCTGCCTGTCCCCTCCCTTCCCTGCCTGTCCCCTCCCTGCCCATCCCCTCCCCTGCCTGTCCCCTCCCCTGCCTGTCCCCTCCCTGCCTGTCCCTTCCCTTCTTGGCTGCCCCTCCCTGCCTGTGCCCTCCCTCTCTGCCCATCTCCTCCCTGCCTGTCCCCTCCCTCCTGTCACCTCAGCCAGCCCAGGTGGCCCCGGGGCAATAAGGAAGCCCCTGGAGCTTCCCTGCCAGCTGGAGCCTGGGAATTTATGGCTGGATACAGGCAGGGAAGCAGAGGGAGAGCCAGCAGGGACCCAGGGACACAGCTGCCACCTGCCCCTGCCTGGCCCCTGGGGGGCAACAGGCTGAGGCTCCCCCGGCGGCAGGGACAGAGGAAGGGACAGAGGGAGGAAGGGTCCTGGCCCCATGGCCACATCCTGACCCCAAGAGCTTCCATAGGGATGCTCCAAGCCCTGATCCATTTGCGTCCCCAGGGCCACCTCAGACCCCAGGGCAGAGCCATTTGTGTGCCCAGGGCCACCTCAGACCCCAGGGCAGAGCCATTTGTGTCCCCAGGGCCACCACAGCTCCTTGGCCACTCTGCTGTGTCCCTTCTCTGGTCACTGCCGTGCCTCAGTTTACCCTTCTGGATCCAACAGGACCCAGCCTGGGGAAGCTGCCACCTCCCAGAGCCACCTCCCAGTGCCACCTCCCAGTGCCACCTCCCAGAGCCACCTCCCAGAGCCAGCTCCCAGTGCCAGCTCCCAGTGCCACCTCCCAGAGCCACCTCCCAGTGCCAGCTCCCAGTGCCACCTCCCAGAGCCACCTCCCAGTGCCAGCTCCCAGTGCCACCTCCCAGAGCCACCTCCCAGTGCCAGCTCCCAGTGCTACCTCCCAGAGCCACCTCCCAGTGCCACATCCCAGCTATCCCAGTGCCAGCTCCCAGTGCCACATTCCAGCAATCCCAGTGCCAGCTCCCAGTGCCACATTCCAGCTATCCCAGTGCCAGCTCCCACTGCCACATTCCAGCAATCCCAGTGCCAGCTCCCACTGCCACATTTCAGCTATCCCAGTGCCAGCTCCCAGTGCCACATTTCAGCTATCCCAGTGCCAGCTCCCAGTGCCACATTCCAGCTATCCCAGTGCCAGCTCCCACTGCCACATTTCAGCTATCCCAGTGCCAGCTCCCAGTGCCACATTTCAGCTATCCCAGTGCCAGCTCCCAGTGCCACATTCCAGCTATCCCAGTGCCAGCTCCCAGTGCCACATTTCAGCTATCCCAGTGCCAGCTCCCAGTGCCACATTCCAGCAATCCCAGTGCCAGCTCCCAGTGCCACATTTCAGCTATCCCAGTGCCAGCTCCCAGTGCCACATCCCAGCTATCCCAGTGACAGCTCCCAGTGCCACATTCCAGCAATCCCAGTGCCAGCTCCCACTGCCACATTCCAGCAATCCCAGTGCCAGCTCCCAGTGCCACATTCCAGCAATCCCAGTGCCAGCTCCCAGTGCCAGCTCCCAGTGCCACATTCCAGCAATCCCAGTGCCAGCTCCCAGTGCCAGCTCCCAGTGCCACATTCCAGCAATCCCAGTGCCAGCTCCCAGTGCCAGCTCCCAGTGCCACATTCCAGCAATCCCAGTGCCAGCTTCCAGTGCCACCTCCCAGTGCCAGCTCCCAGTGCCACATTCCAGCAATCCCAATGCCACCCTCCCAGTGCCACCTCCCAGTGCCACATTCCAGCAATCCCAGTGCCAGCTCCCAGTGCCAGCTCCTACTGCCACATCCCAGCACTCCCAGAGCCACCTCCCAGTGCCACATCCCAGCACTCCCAGAGCCACCTCCCAGTGCCACATCCCAGCACTCCCAGAGCCACCTCCCAGTGCCACATCCCAGCACTCCCAGAGCCACATCCCAGAGCCACATCCCAGCACTCCCAGTGCCACATCCCAGAGCCACATCCCAGCACTCCCAGAGCCACATCCCAGCGATCCCCCTCCCAGTGCCATATCCCCTAGGGGTTTTCCACCCTCTCAGGCCAGCCTTTGGAATTCCTGCTCCAATTCCCTGCTGCTCCTGAGGGATTCTCCCTTCCTCTCTGCTCCTCCTGCTCCTTTCTGCCACCCAAGGAATCCCTCAGCTCCCTTTGGCGGGCTCAGGATCGATTATCCCAGTGGGAATAGCCAGGTAGGAGGAGCAGGACATCCCCCCCTGGCTGGTGGAGGCAGCAGGGGATGGGCTGGGGGCAGCCACAGCTCAGCCCCTCCAGCCCCATGGCCTCTGTATCCCCTTGGGAACATCTTAGAGGGATCAGATCCTTAGGGATCAGATCCTTAGGGATCAGATCCATAGGGAATAAAGTCTGGGAGGTGTTAAAGTGAGGGAGGGCTCAACCCATCCCCCCCTGGCTGGTGGAGGCAGCAGGGGATGGGCTGGGGGCAGCCACAGCTCAGCCCCTCCAGCCCCATGGCCTCTGTATTCCCTTGGGAATAGCCTCGGGGGGGCACCAGATCCTTAGGGAATAAAAAGTGGGCGGTGTAAGAGGGGTGGGGGGTGGGGCAGGCCCTGCAAGGGTTAAACCTGGGGGTGTGGGAGCTAAAAATAGGCCTGGACTTGCTCCCTGCCGGCTCCTAATGACTCATCCCGGAGCAATTTATTGCTCCTTACATAAGGGCTGCCAGCTGGAGGGAAAAGTGGCACCCAGGGATCCAGGGATCCTCCTTCCCTCTTTTCCCTCCCCTGGTTCATTCACACAGCAGCTCAGGAGCCCTCAAATCCCACCCCAGCCCTGCCTTCCTCCTCAGGATGCCAGCCTGCTGCTGGAGGTGGTGGGGAAGGGAGCCCTGGTGCCCACCCAGCCCAGGGGCACCCCCAGCAGCTTGCCCAGGGGCATCATGGCACCAGGGGGGGTTGGAAGCTCTCCACAGCCTCTCTGGGCAGCCTGCTCCAGGCCTCTCCAGCAGCCTCACCCCAAACAAGTTGCTCCTGCTGGCACCTCCTGGCTGCCCCCTGGGTGCCCCTTAGCCTGGCCCTGGGCATCCCTCAGCAGATGCCAGCCCCAGGCTCTTGCCCCCCAGCCCTGCAGCTGTGGCCTCCCCAGGGCAGAGCAGAGGGGCAGCAGAACCTCCCTGCAATCCCAGAGCCACCTCCCAGTGCCACCTCCCAGTGCCACATCCCAGCACTCCCAGTGCCATATCCCAGTGCCACCTCCCAGTGCCACCTCCCAGCACTCCCAGTGCCACCTCCCAGAGCCACCTCCCAGTGCCACCTCCCAGAGCCACCTCCCAGAGCCACCTCCCAGTGCCACCTCCCAGCACTCCCAGTGCCACCTCCCAGAGCCACCTCCCAGAGCCACATCCCAGTGCCACCTCCCAGTGCCACATCCCAGCACTCCCAGAGCCACATCCCAGAGCCACCTCCCAGCACTCCCAGTGCCACCTCCCAGAGCCACCTCCCAGAGCCACATCCCAGTGCCACCTCCCAGTGCCACATCCCAGCACTCCCAGAGCCACCTCCCAGAGCCACCTCCCAGTGCCACATCCCAGCACTCCCAGAGCCACCTCCCAGTGCCACCTCCCAGCACTCCCAGTGCCACCTCCCAGTGCCACCTCCCAGTGCCACCTCCCAGCACTCCCAGAGCCACCTCCCAGAGCCACCTCCCAGTGCCACATCCCAGCACTCCCAGAGCCACCTCCCAGTGCCACCTCCCAGCACTCCCAGTGCCACCTCCCAGAGCCACCTCCCAGTGCCACCTCCCAGAGCCACCTCCCAGAGCCACCTCCCAGTGCCACCTCCCAGCACTCCCAGTGCCACCTCCCAGTGCCACCTCCCAGCACTCCCAGAGCCACATCCCAGCACTCCCAGAGCCACCTCCCAGAGCCACCTCCCAGAGCCACATCCCAGCACTCCCAGTGCCATATCCCAGTGCCACCTCCCAGTGCCACGTCCCAGCACTCCCAGAGCCACCTCCCAGAGCCACCTCCCAGCACTCCCAGTGCCACCACCCCCCAGGGCAGCCCCCTTGCTCCCCCAGCACCCAACTGGGCTGCCCTGGGGCCGCCCCCAGCCGAAGCGCTGCCTGGGCTCGGGGTGGGGGGAGGCTGAGGGGGGCTCGATCCTGGCGGGGTGCTGAGCCCCCAGCCCCCGCTCCGTCCCCCGGCTGAGGCTGCCGGGAGCCGCTGGAGGGGACCGGGAGCGGCGGCGGAGGGCTGCGAGCGCGGCGGCAGCGCTGCCCGAGGCTTTGTTTGGGTAGCTGCTAATGAGGCCTAATTAAAGCGGCTCTGTAATTAACGGCGCCCGGGGCCCCGCAGCGCTGCCGCGGACTGGTGCCACTGGGGGGGGAGGGGGGAGCTGCCAGCGGCCCTGGCACCTGCCCGCCGCAGCTGGGCACCTAGGGCACCCGGGAGGGCATCGGTGGGGGGCACAGGGGTCTCCAGGAGGGCATCAAAGGGGGACACAGGGGGCCCCATACAGTCAATGGGCATTGGTGGGGGCACTGGGGGCCCCAGGAGGGCATTGATGGGAGGCACTGAGTTCCCAGTACACCCAGAAGGGCACCGGTGGGGGCACTGGGAGCCCCAGGAGAGCATCAATGGGGGGCACTGGGGTCCTAGTGCACACAGGAGTGCATTGATGTGGGCACTGGGGTCCCCAGCAGGGCATCAATGGAAGGCACTGGGGTCCCCAGGAGGGCATCAGTGGGGGGCACTGAGTTCCCAGTACACCCAGAAGGGCATTGGTGGGGGCACTGGGAGCCCCAGGAGAGCATCAATGGGGGGCACTGGGGTCCTAGTACATCAGAAGGGCACAGAATGGGGGGCACTGGGGTCCCAGTACCCACAGGAGCGCATTGATGTGGGCACTGGGGTCCCAGGAGGGCATTGGTGGAGGGCACTGAGTTCCCAGTACACCCAGAAGGGCATTGGTGGAGGCACTGGGGTCCCCAGAAGGGCATTGGTGGGGGCCACTGGGCTCCCAGCACACCCAGAAGGGCACAGATGGAAGGCACTGGGGTCTCCAGGAGGGCATTGATGTGGGGCACTGAGGTCCCCGGGAGGGCATGAAGGGAGGGCATCAATGGAGGGCACTGGGAGGGATCCCCCACCCCCCCGAAGCCCTCTCCTGCATCCTTCCACCGTGAGGCTCACCTGGAGGCAGCCCAACCGCTCCCGCCCCGCCCTGGCACCCAGGGGTGCCAAGCAGCTGCCTGGGGGCTGCCCCAAGCCCCGAGCCCGCAGCTGGAGGATTCTCTCCAGGCGGATCCCGGCTGGATCCCGGCACCGCCGGCAGATTCCCCCTCGGCCAAAGCTCCCCACGGGAGACGGCGCTGGAATTCCTGGCTCCAGCTTGGAGCCATCCTGGGCTCCTTCCAGCCCAGCCGGGAGGCAGCAGCCGGTGGGGCAGGGGCAGGGGCAGGGAGGTGCCCTCGGTGCTGCCACCCCCTTCCCCACCCAGCGCTGCCCCCTGCTCTTTGTTTGCTCAGCAAACCGCTGCCAGCCTCCCCCCGGGGCTGGGGAGGGGGTGGAAGGGCTCAGCTCTGTTTGCACAGCCAACCTCCTGCCCCCGCCTGCTGCCCGCTCCCCCTGCTGCCAGCTGCCGGCGCTGCCAGGCTGCAGGAGCAGCTCCCCGCCGCTGCCAGGAGCCGCAGGAATGCAGGGCTTGGGGAGACGGCAGAGCCGCCCGGTGGGCTGGGGCTGGGGGATGCACAGCCAGCCGGTGGGCTGGGGCTGGGGGATGCACAGCCAGCCGGTGGGCTGGGGGATGCACAGCCAGCCGTGGGCTGGGGCTGGGGGATGCAGAGCCAGCCGGTGGGCTGGGGCTGGGGGATGCAGAGCCAGCCGGTGGGCTGGGGCTGGGGGATGCAGAGCCAGCCGGTGGGCTGGGGCTGGGGGATGCAGAGCCAGCCGGTGGGCTGGGGCTGGGGGATGCACAGCCAGCCGGTGGGCTGGGGCTGGGGGATACACAGCCAGCCGGTGGGCTGGGGGATGCAGAGCCAGCCGGTGGGCTGGGGCTGGGGGATGCAGAGCCAGCCGGTGGGCTGGGGCTGGGGGATGCACAGCCAGCCGGTGGGCTGGGGCTGGGGCATGCACAGCCAGCCGGTGGGCTGGGGCTGGGGGATGCACAGCCAGCCGGTGGGCTGGGGCTGGGGCATGCACAGCCAGCCGGGGGGCTGGGGCTGGGGGATGCACAGCCAGCCGGTGGGCTGGGGCTGGGGGATGCACAGCCAGCCGGTGGGCTGGGGCTGGGGGATGCACAGCCTCCTGGTGGGCTGGGGGATGCACAGCCACCCGGTGGGCTGGGGGATGCACAGCCACCCGGTGGGCTGGGGGATGCACAGCCACCCGGTGGGCTGGGGGATGCACAGCCACCCGGTGGGCTGGGGCTGGGGCATGCACAGCCAGCCGGGGGGCTGGGGCTGGGGGATGCACAGCCAGCCGGTGGGCTGGGGCTGGGGGATGCAGAGCCAGCCGGTGGGCTGGGGCTGGGGGATGCAGAGCCACCCGGTGGGCTGGGGGATGCAGAGCCACCCGGTGGGCTGGGGGATGCAGAGCCACAGCCCCACCGCAGGGCAGCCCTGCAAGCTGCAGCTCCCCCTGCCAGGGCACCCTGCGAGCTCCACAGCCCCATCCCTGCTGCATAGCAGCCTTAGAAGCACCAAATTCGCTTTCCAGGCCATCCTGACAGCTCCAAATCCTCCTCCGTGCTGCGTGGCAGCCTCAAAAGCTCCAAATTAGCTTTCCAGGCCATCCTGAGGGCTCCAAATCCTCATCCCTGCTGCATGGCAGCCTTAGAAGCTTCGAATTCCCATTCCAGGGCATCCTGGGAGCTCCACAGCCCCATCCCAGCTCCATGGCAGCTCTAGACAGTCCAAATTCCCTTCTCAGGGCATCCTGAAGCTCCAAATGCTCATCCCTGCTGCATGGCAGCCCTGCAAGCTCCACATCCCTGATCACTGGCATCCTGCAAGCTCCAAATCCCCATCCTGCTGCACATCAGATCTGCAAGCTCCACATCCCCATTCCAGGGCATCCTGAGAGCTCCACATCCCTGTTCCAGGGCACCCTGAGAGCTCCACATCCCTGTTCCAGCACCCTGAGAGCTCCACATCCCTGTTCCATGGCATCCTGAGAGCTCCACATCCCCATTCCAGGGCACCCTGAGAGCTCCACATCCCTGTTCCAGCACCCTGAGGGCTCCACATCCCTGTTCCAGGGCATCCTGAGAGCTCCACATCCCTGTTCCAGGGCATCCTGAGAGCTCCACATCCCTGTTCCAGCACCCTGAGAGCTCCACATCCCTGTTCCAGCACCCTGAGGGCTCCATATCCCTGTTCCAGCACCCTGAGAGCTCCACATCCCCATTCCAGGGCACCCTGAGGGCTCCACATCCCTTTTCCAGCACCCTGAGAGCTCCACATCCCTGTTCCAGGGCACCCTGAGGGCTCCACATCCCTTTTCCAGCACCCTGAGAGCTCCACATCCCCATTCCAGGGCACCCTGAGAGCTCCACATCCCTGTTCCAGGGCACCCTGAGAGCTCCACATCCCTGTTCCAGCACCCTGAGAGCTCCACATCCCTGTTCCAGGGCACCCTGAGGGCTCCACATCCCTGTTCCAGGGCACCCTGAGAGCTCCACATCCCTGTTCCATGGCACCCTGAGAGCTCCACCTCCCCATTCCAGAGCACCCTGAGAGCTCCACATCCCTGTTGCATGGCACCCTGAGAGCTCCACATCCCTGTTCCAGGGCACCCTGAGAGCTCCACATCCCTGTTCCAGCACCCTGAGAGCTCCACATCCCTGTTCCAGGGCATCCTGAGAGCTCCACATCCCTGTTCCAGGGCACCCTGAGAGCTCCACATCCCTGTTCCAGCACCCTGAGAGCTCCACATCCCTGTTCCATGGCACCCTGAGAGCTCCACATCCCTGTTCCAACACCCTGAGAGCTCCACATCCCTGTTCCAGGGCACCCTGAGAGCTCCACATCCCTGTTCCAGGGCATCCTGAGAGCTCCACATCCCTGTTCCAGCATCCTGAGAGCTCCACATCCCTGTTCCAGCACCCTGAGAGCTCCACATCCCTGTTCCAGGGCACCCTGAGAGCTCCACATCCCTGTTCCAGGGCACCCTGAGAGCTCCACATCCCTATTCCAGGACATCCTGAGAGCTCCACATCCCTGTTCCAGCACCCTGAGAGCTCCACATCCCTGTTCCATGGCACCCTGAGAGCTCCACATCCCTGTTCCATGGCATCCTGAGAGCTCCACATCCCTGTTCGATGGCATCCTGAGAGCTCCACATCCCTGTTCCAGGGCACCCTGAGAGCTCCACATCCCTGTTCCAGGGCACCCTGAGAGCTCCACATCCCTGTTCCAGCATCCTGAGAGCTCCACATCCCTGTTCCAGGGCACCCTGAGAGCTCCACATCCCTGTTCCAGGGCACCCTGAGAGCTCCACATCCCTGTTCCAGGGCACCCTGAGAGCTCCACATCCCTGTTCCAGGGCACCCTGAGAGCTCCACATCCCTGTTCCAGCACCCTGAGAGCTCCACATCCCTGTTCCAGGGCATCCTGAGAGCTCCACATCCCTGTTCCAGGGCACCCTGAGAGCTCCACATCCCTGTTCCAGCACCCTGAGAGCTCCACATCCCTGTTCCATGGCACCCTGAGAGCTCCACATCCCTGTTCCAACACCCTGAGAGCTCCACATCCCTGTTCCAGGGCACCCTGAGAGCTCCACATCCCTGTTCCAGGGCATCCTGAGAGCTCCACATCCCTGTTCCAGCATCCTGAGAGCTCCACATCCCTGTTCCAGCACCCTGAGAGCTCCACATCCCTGTTCCAGGGCACCCTGAGAGCTCCACATCCCTGTTCCAGGGCACCCTGAGAGCTCCACATCCCTATTTCAGGACATCCTGAGAGCTCCACATCCCTGTTCCAGCACCCTGAGAGCTCCACATCCCTGTTCCATGGCACCCTGAGAGCTCCACATCCCTGTTCCATGGCATCCTGAGAGCTCCACATCCCTGTTCGATGGCATCCTGAGAGCTCCACATCCCTGTTCCAGGGCACCCTGAGAGCTCCACATCCCTGTTCCAGGGCACCCTGAGAGCTCCACATCCCTGTTCCAGCATCCTGAGAGCTCCACATCCCTGTTCCAGGGCACCCTGAGAGCTCCACATCCCTGTTCCAGGGCACCCTGAGAGCTCCACATCCCTGTTCCATGGCACCCTGAGAGCTCCACATCCCTGTTCCAGCACCCTGAGAGCTCCACATCCCTGTTCCAGGACACCCTGAGAGCTCCACATCCCTGTTCCAGGGCACCCTGAGAGCTCCACATCCCTATTTCAGGACATCCTGAGAGCTCCACATCCCTGTTGCATGGCACCCTGAGAGCTCCACATCCCTGTTCCAGGGCATCCTGAGAGCTCCACATCCCTGTTCCAGCATCCTGAGAGCTCCACATCCCTGTTCCAGCACCCTGAGAGCTCCACATCCCTGTCCATGGCACCCTCACTGAGAGCTCCACATCCCTGTTCCAGGCACCCTGGAGCTCCACATCCCGTTCCAGGGCACCCTGAGAGCTCCACATCCCTGTTCCCGGGCACCCTGAGAGCTCACATCCCTGTTCCATGGCACCCTGAGAGCTCCACATCCCTGTTTCCAGGGCATCCCTGAGAGCTCCACATCCCTGTTCCAGGCACCCTCTGAGAGCTCCACATCCCTGTTCCTGCACTGAGAG